>NW_007023538.1:0-1346 GCF_000164805.1 Carlito syrichta
TACAGAAGAAAAGTTATTTATCTAATAAGTGAGTTTAGCAATATAGCAGAATATATGACTTACATTCCTAGATCACTTATATTGCTGTATACTAGCAATGAACACATGGATATGAAAATTTAAAATTGCTTGAAAAAATGAAATACGTGAGTGTAAATCTAACCTATGATGTCAAACTTCAACAGTATTTGTGTGCTGAAAACTAAAAATTGTTGATGAAAGAAATGATAGAATATATAAATAAATGGAGAGACACTGTGTTCATGAATTAGAAGACTCTATAAAGTATCTATGTCACTTCTTTTCAGACTGATGTGTAAATTTAACACAATTTTTGTCAAAATTATAGCAAGATCGTTTGTAAATATAGACAAGATTCTATAATTTATATGGAAAGGCAAAGGAACTGAAATCGCTAAAACAATCTTGAGAAAGAATAATAGAGTAGAAGAAATCAGTCTACCTAATTTCAAGACGTATCATATACCTTTAGTAATCAAGAGGAAAACAGCCTTTGTGGAAAACAGTGTGACAATTCCTCAAATAACTAAAAATTGAGCTACCATATAATCCAGCAATCCCACATCTGGGAATATACCCAAAGAAACATAAATTGCTCTACCAAAAATACACTTGCACGTTTATGTTCACTGCTGCACTATTCACAAGCAAAAACATGAAACCAATTCAGTTGCCCATCAAAAGTGGACTGGATAATGAAAATATGGTACACATACACAATAGAATACTACACAGCCATAAAGAAGAACAAAATCATGTCCTTTGCAGAAACATGGATGGAGCTGGAGACCATTGTTCTGGTGGATTATCACAGAAACAAAAAACAATACCACATGTTCTCACTCATATGCGGGCCATAAACATTGGGCATGCAAGCACAAAGATGGGAACAACAAACCCCAAGCACTGCTAATAGAGGGAGGGAAGGAGTTGGAGAGAGGGCATAAGAGGCACACAACTATTCATTGAGTACCATGTACACTACTGGAAGAGCGAGGGCGCATTAGAAGCCCAAACCTCGCCTGCTCGCAATTTACTTATGTAGCAAATCCTCATACGTAGCCCACAACTCTAAAATCAAATGAAATTTAGAAAAAGAAACTAAACATGCAGCTATCTTATGAACTACTTGGACATTTATCACAGAGAAATTAAAACTTAAAAAATATTCACACAAAAACCTATACATTAATGTTTAGAGCACCTTAATAATAACCAAAAACAACAAACAACCTGGAAAATGGATGATTAAACAAATCTTGGTACAGTTCCACCATGGAACACTACTTAGCAATAAAAAGGAATAAGCTATTAATATATGCAAC
>NW_007023538.1:2263-3036 GCF_000164805.1 Carlito syrichta
ATGTAGCTTTTGATGTAATTTTAAGAGTAGCCCCCAATAAGCAGGTAAAACTGTCACACACACTCCCACTTCTTTTTTTAATGATGTGAAGTAAAATGTAAAAAAAGACCAAGTTTAAAACCTCTCTTTAAGTAATTCTCTGTTTAAAAGGGTTTATTGTCAAAAGAATCATACATTATTAGTACTACAAGGAATCATTGCATCCGATGTTTTTACATAGTCTATGTGTGATATGTTGTTTATTATATTTTCTTGTTATAATTGTATTTGATGTTTGCCTTCTAATAATTTTTGAAGCACAATTTTTAAAATTAAAAGTTAATTTTTAAAATTTTATTTATAAAATATTGTGTATTCTTACATGTTTATACTTCAGTCCCCTACAAATTACTCAGTTTGATGCAATATGCCTATCAAGAGACTTTTATTACCTTTTAAAATTAAAAATATTCTTGTTCTTTTAATTTCATTATATAATTGGGAGAAGATACTAATTTTCTTAGATTAGTATTCCAATCTGTTATAATTAGCTGATAATCAGGATCTGAAAGCCTATTGCTGCCAAATATTTCCCTCCACTATCGTTTTCATCTCTCCTCTTCATGAAATACTAAAATTTGAGTATCAGATCCCTGAGTAAGAAAACCCCAATTACTGACTTATTGTGACAAAAAGCAAGAGTGACCAACTATAAACAAGAAAAATAATTTTAGTTAATTAAATTTTCTGAGATTCTTTTGTCTGTTTTTTTTTTATGACTGCATTTATTTGTA
>NW_007023539.1:0-1315 GCF_000164805.1 Carlito syrichta
GTTTAATAAATGAATAAAATAATGAACTGTTGGCACTACTAATTTATATTGGACATTCTTCATGAAGTCTATTTCTATAGAACTCTCATAATGTATTAATATATATTATGAGTAATAGACTTGCCTTAAAATCATAAAGTAATAAACTGCATATCCATATATACTATGTTAATTACAATAAAGGAATCTGATAATTGTCCTATAATCCTTAATTAATAATCTGAAATAGTTACAAAGACCATTTCAATGTATTGTGTTCTTTTTCTTTTTAACATAACTATAAATATTCCAGTTTTAATTATAAAACTCTTAGATGACATCATCAGTTATGTATCAAGTATTTTTATTTCGCATATTGCCAAATTCATTTTTTTTCCCAAGGAAATGGATTTGCATTTTACTCAGATGAATTTAAGAAACAAATAGAAAGGAAAACTGACTATCACATAAAGAACTCATTATCTTCAAGAAAATTATTGGATTGTGGTGATAATCTGATAATTTTAAAAATGTAGGTGTAAAATTTAGTTAAAGGTGACAGAATGCTCTATTTTTAAATGTGTATTGATCAACACATAATGGATTATAGTGGGATTATTATCTCTACACAGGCTTAAAATTTCCAGTCAGGGGGAAAAAATTGAAATATTGTTTATTCCAACTACATAGAATAGCTATCCCTAACTTTTACCAGATGCATGACCTTAGACAGCTTGCTTCACTTTTCTAACCTCTAATTCTTTTTTCATGTGTAATTGGGCATAATATTCACCTTAGAAAATAAGGACTAAATTTAATAATGTGTGTAAAATACCTAGCATAATGCCTGGGACATCGTAGGCTCTCATTAAGTGTTAATAACTATGGAAATGGACTAAAATGGTTTCCTGACTAATTGGGGTCATAGGCCATCTATCATCAAAAATACATTGGAGCTGATTTTCCACAGCATACCAACAGATTCATTGTGATTTATCACAAGGTGATTTATCCACAAGATAATTATTAAATTATCTTTTTGGAAACCACATTATGTTGATTTTTTATGGATAAAAGATATAGATGACTCATAGAAAAAAAATAAAATAAAGGAAATAAAAGTTGTAGTCTAGCCACAAATGCTAAACTATGATTGTCAGGTACCTCTCGTCCTGTAATGGAATAACCTCTATGATATGTTTTAGTATTGCATATTGTATGATTGTAGGGCTTATTGGACAGTAGTTTAATGTGATCTTATTCTTAGGCCAGCATGGCATGTGGGTAGCATGAGTTTTCTCCTGAAGCTGGACACCTCCTAGATAACTACTAGTTA
>NW_007023540.1:0-1295 GCF_000164805.1 Carlito syrichta
GATGTAGTTTAGTCAAGAAAAGGAGAAAAAAAGAAAAATGATATAAGAAATGGTAAGGAAGAAACAAAATTGTCATTACTGATAGATAAGATAGTCTATATAGAAAATTCAAAAGAATCAATGGATAAGAGACTAGAATTAATCATAAAGTTCAGCAAGATTTCTATATAATACTGCTATACAAACTATAAAATTAACATACAAAAACAACAAATGACAAAAACATAATTTTATCAAGATAATAAAATTTATAGAGGATATTTATTGTTCTGAGTAATAAATCTAAAGAAAGATATGCAAGAAGTTTATGGGGAATTTTATAAAATGTTGTAAAAAGACATTTTAAAAGCCCCTAATAAATTAAAAATAACATATGCTCAAGAAAAGCAAAATTCAATATTATCTGTAATCATAAAATTAATTTCTAAATTCAAGGCAATGCTGATCAAAATCTTAACATATTTGGGGATTGTTTTATTTATAAAAGTTGACCAATGAATTCTAAAATATATATTCAAAGTAAAAAGGCAAGATTAATACAAACAATTTTGTAAAAGAACAAGGTGGAAGTACAACTTTAATAATTTAATATCAAGACATTATTAGACTGAATTATATGTATTTCTGTTTCTTTTCTATCTGTCATAATCAGTAACATATTGGCAATGTTATATACATTCAATCTATAGCATTTAAGACATTTTAATATTGACAAAATAATAAACCAAAAAAACCAATGGGAAAGAAACTAAAGACCAGAAGCAGACACCACATGTATATGGAGATGTGATAATGGACAGGATTAGCATTGTTTCAGCAAGGAAAGGCAGACAAATTAATAAATGGATCTTCAGCAATTCATTATTCAGGCAGAATAACAATCTACATGAAAAAAGTGAAAGGGAAACTTTAATACCACTAGAAGGCAAAATGGGAACATATATATTAATGAACTCAGGGCATGGAAGGGTTTATTAAGCAAACTACAAGCAGGATAAATCATAAAGAAAAGGATAAATGCAATTACATTACAACTAATACTTCTATACATCTGAAGATACCATTCAATGTTAAATATATTAACAGCTTTGAAAGAGACTTCTGTAACACATAACACTCCCAGGATTGTTATTGGAATACCTACAAACAAATAATAAAAACACTTACAAATCAGTAATAAAAATGCAAACAACTTATAGAAAGACAGACAAAAGATATGAATAGGTGGTCATTGGCCAAAATACCAAAAATATATATGAGAAGATAGTCTACTCAGTCAGAAAATCAAGTTTGCC
>NW_007023541.1:0-9608 GCF_000164805.1 Carlito syrichta
GAAAATGACTGATGGTACTGTGTAACTATGGGGGGCAGGGGGATGGGATTAACAGTAGCAAATATCTGTCGGGGGATGGGAAAACACTTCTTATCTACAGGGTGCCTGAATGAAACGTCATTGTACACCTAACCCTTAACTGTACCCCACAAAACCAATAATAAAAATACTGATTAATGAAAAAAAAAAAAAAAAAAAAGAAATGTAACCAAAAGGTCAGAGGAGACAAAGGAAATATAGGCTTGGCTTCTTGAACACAAGTCAAGAAACATAAGGACCTTGTAGCTTATGCTCTGTTTTCCTTCATCTCCTCTTTTTTCTTTTCTTTTAAGCACAGTTTATGGACTTCTATTTGGAGCTTTCTGATGGCTCTTCCTTCTGCCCATATGCAGACTGGAGACAAAACAGTAAAATTAAAATCAGCACTCCCAATGTTATTAAAGAATATATTGTAGACCATCGACTATGTGACAATACCAATTGCTTAATTTTGCCAAGAATATTATTAGCCAATGAGCTAGCAGGCAATAAAGGTTACCCAGCTGTAGAAATTTTTACAATATCTTGATGTAATCAAGCAATATTCCAAGAAACATTATTGGAGACCAAATTCCCAGCAATTGTTTTCTAACCAGATCCCATTGCCATTCAGAACTATTATAAGGCTTAGAGGTTACACAAATCCATTGGAACTCTGCACAACATCGTAATATAACCTGAATCTTTAAAGCAGAAACCTGGTCTCCAAGAACCAGGAGCATTTCCTCCAATGCATTGAGTCACACCTCCAATTTAACACCAATGGTTTCTTGGCTGGATAGAGCAGTGGAAATGTTCTTAGCCAAATTGTCTATGTACTGAGCAGTGTGGATTTCTTGAGTCAAAGCTATTGCTGAAGCAGTGGCTGCTGCAATCAGCATAACCAATGCAGTAACACCGGCAACTAAAAGTCCAATAAACCTTCACTGGCTGTCAAGCAGGTTGCACATTTGAAGAAAAACATGCCAGCCGGAGTCCTGATACCAGGGCCCAGAAATATTTACAGGCATCATAACAAAAGAGGGTTGATGCAATACCACAACTTGCTGTCCTCTATTTTGAGGAGAGACACAATTAGTGAGATTATGATGAGAACACTTTAAGGAAAAATAAGAGGATGCCATAGTAATTTTCCAGGGCCCTGCCAATTAAACATAAGAGTGGGAACACAGGCAAACACCTCATGGAAACGATTGTAAAATGGCTGGTTCGATTCAAACTAGTGGGAGGTGAGAAGGGGCCCTAAAACCGCCATAAGTTTCCAAATACCAAGCTGAGGGTTTTCAATCCTGCTGAGGTGGTAAGAACCGTCTCCACTACCCTCCAGAGGTTTCAATATGCTGTAATTCAGTCTTAGCCTGTGGATCGGGAGTAGCCCAGTCCATGACCCCTTCATAATCCAAATTTAAAAAATTAAGGATTAATAATGCATGTGCCAATAGTGTATGTGGGGAAAAACCTGTATATTCCCCCCTTTAAAAAAATTTTAATAATTGCGTTTTGAGCGTTCTATTGGCCTTCTCCACTATACCTTGCCCCTGTGGATTATAGGGGATTCTGGTAGTATGAGAAATTTGAAATGTGGAACAAAATTGGGCAAAAGGTTCACTGACATAAGCAGGACTATTTTCAGTCTTGGTAGATTTGGGAATGCCCATGACAGCAAAAGCTGCAAAGCAGCGGGTTATAACATATCGAGCTGCTTCACCTGATCAGTCTGAGGCAAAAATAAAACCAGAGCACATGCCCACTGTAATGCGCACATAAGCCAGCTTTCCAAAAGAAGGGATGTGTGTGACATCCATTTGCCATAAGTGTCCTGGCAACATACCTGAGGATTCACACCCTCAGCAGGAAGGGAGTGAAACTGAGGACAAATAGGACAGCCTTTCACTATTTGTCTAGCTATTTCTCTAGAAAATGAAAATTGGTGATGCAAACTTTGGGCATTCTGATGATGAAGGACATGAGAAGCAATAGCTTCCGAAGCAGGGGATATTAAAGGGAAAGCAAAAAATTGCATAGCCTCATCAGCAAGGGCATTGCCTTTGGTTAATGGACCAGAAAGGGCAGAATGAACATGAATATGAGCAACATAAAATGGCTCCATATGAGCATGAATATGCAATTGAATGGTCTGAAAAAGAGCAATTATGTCAGTGGGGGAGGAGGAAGAGACAGTGTGAAGACTAGCAGTTTCCAAATGATGCAGCACTCCTGCAACATAATGACTGTCAGTGTAAAGATTCAAACATCTTTTAGGGAGATCTGCAAATAACTGACAAACTGCAAACAGCTCGACTCATTAAGCAGATTAATAATCTGTCTGAAAACAAGAAACAACACCGTTAATGACAGTGACTGCTGTTTCAGAAAAGGAGGTGTCTGTAAAAACCAAACCAGCATTCTGCAGAGGTTGAGCACTGGTAACCTGAGGGAAGATAAAATAATGATTTTTTTGCAAAAGTAAGAAGTCGAGAAGGAGGGTCATGGGAATCTACTTGCCCAGGAAAGTGGACTACAGTCAACTGCCATGCAGGGCATGTATCCCAATGCCAAGTCATTTGAGAAGCAGTGTAAGGTAATACAATTAAAGCAGGTTCACGGCCAAAAAGCTCCCTGGCTTTCACATACTATATTTGAATACTCAAGGCATTTTTGGACATGCTTGATCCTTCTATTTTTGTTCTATACTTTCTTTCCTTTAAATGACCAGCCATTCTATTACAGAACAAAAATGTACCACACAAGAATCTTTCCTATGTAAAATTATTTCTCTTTCCTTTATCCTTTCTTACCAAAAACATACCTTATACCAACAACTTTCTTTACATTTTTCCTAACCTTAGAGCTCTAACCAAAACAACAAGTTCAGCCTTATTGTTATCTCAAATCATGAGAGACAAGGAGAAAGGAAAGTTCCTCTAGTGGAGACAGTTCCACAGAAAATAAAGAGGTCAAAGCTGAGATGTGACAGGTGCCTGTGAATATCAAGCTCATTGGATTACCTGCATAAGGAACATTTGTATTCATAACCCTAAACTGTACCCCATATACGTGAAATAAAAAATTTAAAATAAAAAGAAAAGTAATGGGAAAGGATAAATTCTCTAGTGAGTTAATACAAAGTACAATTAATATGTTCACACAAATATCTCTCTTGTATAAACCTAACTCTTGTGTCAAAAATATAAAGGATTCAAAACATCACTTATGAATAGTTAAAGTAGATGAGCAACTATTTAAATGAGAATGAATGTACACATTCTGAATAGTTTTTCAAACCAACTTAAGTTCATTAATAAACCTCAATTTTAAATGTTTTGGGTAGGGAGACTTGATATTAACAAGAAACTATTTTCTAAAGTGAATGTATAAAATAAATCAAACCCAAATGAAAATCAGACTAAAATTACTTATTTTTAATAGAAAATTTATATAACATAAATTAAATTATAAATTTGCATGTTCAATGTTGCTTTAAAGGTTTTAGAAGCAGAGCAACAGTAAAACTGTTTGCATAGAAAATACAACTCAGAGAGGGTGGAACTTAAGATGGTGACCAAAATGTTGGTTTATAAGAGTCTCCATGTAGGCAAGTGTTCATTAAGTCTCTCTGAGTGAGTGGGTGGGTGCTGGTGAGAGTGTGAAAGTCTGTTTGAGGGGATACCCAGGTGCGTGCACCCGTGTCCCTCCTCTAAGGGCAACTGCAAGCCCCACCACCACCCTGAGATTGTAGCATAGTGGGCAAGATCACGTGCAGGAGCATCTGCTGCTGTGGGAATGTGCCTGAGAAAAGCCTGCTGAATCCAGTTGATTCCCATCGCCTGGCAACTGGCCCGCACCATCACCTGTCATAAGAGATCAGCTGGAGCCCTGGATCTGATCAGTGGAGAGAGGATTGGGAAAGCCAGAGAGGAGTCCATGCCCAGTAAGGAGCCACTCACTGCAGCCATTTTCTTTGAGCCAGGACCAGGCAGTGAGTTGCATTGCCCCACCCACCTCTGCACAGTCACCAACCTGTTGCCTAAGGTAATTTCATCAAACCAGGAGAGACAAAAGCCCCTCCCCCAGGCTGAATCAGACATAGACAACTCAGATCTGTGTGGCAGTCTTGTCAGGTTCTTTGAGCCAGGACCAGGCAGTGAGTTGCATTGCCCCACCCACCTCTGCACAGTCACCAACCTGTTGCCTAAGGTAATTTCATCAAACCAGGAGAGACAAAAGTCCCTCCTCCAGGCTGAATCAGACATAGACAACTCAGATCTGTGTGGCAGTCTTGTCAGGCAGCAAGCTGAGTGGACCCAGATCTCACACACCCCCCTCCCAAAGTAGGCAACTGACCCAAGCTATGAGTAACCCTATCTGCCTGTGATGAGAGCAGAGGTAAGGGGTTAGAGATTAGAGCTGAAAGGATTCCAGACATATAGTAAGGACCTCAGAACCAGTCTGACTCCTTGTTTTATTTTTTGACTGTTTGTTTTGCTCACGTTCATTTACTTTTTGTTTTAGTTTTTTCTCTCTTTCATTCAGGTTTTGATAACATTTTCATAATTACTTTGCTTTTGTTATTTTGCTGATGCTTCTTCTTTCTTCTTTCTGTTCTTTAGATGCCCTGTTTGTGTAGGGAAAGTCTATATCAATAGGCAGTATTTTATTGAACTGTGTATTTTTATGATTACCTGTATGCTCTGGGTTTTTTTTTGACTTTTCTCCCCTCTTTTTGGTCTTTGTGTCTCTTTTCATTTGTTATCTGGTATGACTGTCTGTTTCCCCCTTACTCTTCTCTCACTCCACCTTCCTCTTGACACCCCTTCCTTCTTCCATTATTTTCCTTTTTCTTACCTCATTTTGTTCCAGGGAGCAAAACTAAACTCCAACTGCATGTACAGATTGTAAGGCAGTGGGAAGTGGGTTCCAGGGTGCCCATACACTTGTCAGTGGATACTGGGATCTGCCAATGGTTCTGAATCACAACTTCCCTGTCAAATAAATCTCAAAACTGCAAAAAAGTACAGCCCCCAATCCACAGTCTGGCTTCAGAAGTGAACAAAGCCAGAGTATCAACATAAGTAAGAATAGGAGACCGAGCAAAAAGAAGTAAAAGCAACCACACCATCCTTGAAAAGCAGAAGTAAAGAATATAGGGGGAAAAAGTAGACGGGGAGGAATATCTATACAAATGAAGAAAAACAAAAGAAGAATATGGGTCTCTCACAGATCCCTGGAAATTCAGAGACTGAGTAAACAGATTTTGGAATGCAAACAAAGAAGAGTCCCAAGAATGACTGGTCTCAAACTTCAAACCCAGATATCAAGACATTAATAGAGAGATGAAAAAGAATTGAGGAGAGACAAGAGAAAAATAGGAAGGAGTTGATAACTGAGATAACAGCAGTAAAGAAAACTGTGAATGAAATAAATCACAAACTGATAAGCATGGAAGCAGAATTAGCCAAGCAGAAGAAAGAATCTCAGAACTTGAGGACAAAAATACAGAACTAACACAAACTTTCAAAAACAAAGGAAGGAAGCTTAAAAAGACAGACAAAAACCTTCAAGAGATGAGTGATTACTTCAAGAGGCTGAACTTAAAAACATTCCATAAAATTATTCAAGAAAACTTCCCTCATCTCATCAGTGATGCAACCATTCAAATACAAGGAATTCAGAGAACCCCTGCAGGACAACAAATGAGAAGACCAACTCATAGACACATAATAATTCACCTAAACAAAGTAAGTATAAAAGAAAAATCCTAAAGGCAGCAAGAGATACAGGTCAGATAATCTACCAGGGAAGACCAATTAGAATAGCAGCAGATTTATCTACAGAAACACTTCAGGCTAAAACAGCTTGGAAACCAATATTCAAATTTCTTAAAGATAATCACTTTCAACCAAGAGTAACCTATCCAGTTATACTAAACTTCATCAGTGAGGGAGAATTAAAACTTTCCCAGACATTGAATCCCTAAGAGCTTACACTGCTGCTAGACCAACTCTACAAGAAACACTTAAGAACGTATTAAACACAGAAGAAAGAGAAATAAGAACAATAATGTTCTTCATAAGAGTGCAGGAAAAAGATTGAAAATACATGTGAATCAACACAAAAGTCCACAGAAACACAACCAACAAACAGGAACAACACCTCTATAAGAACCTCATGACAGGGATAAAGTCTCACATTTCAATAATCAGCCTCAATGTGAATGGACTAAACGCACCACTGAAAAGACATAGAATGGCAAAATGAATAAAATATCATCAGACAGCAATACATTGTCTCCAAGAGACTCATCTCACTAGAAAGGACACTCACAGACTCAAAGTAAGAGGATGGGAACCAAAATTTCAGGCAAATGGAACACAAAAGACAGCTGGAGTTGCAATCTTAATCTCTGACAAAATACCCTTTAAGCTATCCAAAATTAAAAAAGAAGAAGATCACTATATAATGATAAAATATTCAATCCATCAACAAGAAATATCCATCCTAAACATATATGCACCCAACAAAGGGCACCAACATTCATAAAGCATCTTCTAGTCAAATTTAAAAAGAGATTGACTCTAACACTATCATAGCTGGGGACTTTAAAACCCCACTCACAACCCTAAGCAGATCATCAAGAAAAAAAATCAGAAAGGAGATCCAGAATCTCAGTGAGACTCTTGAACAAATGGACTCAATTGATACTTACAGAACATTCCACCCAACAACCAGAGAATATACATTGTACTCATCATCACATGGAACATACTCTGATATCAAACACATCATTGGTCATAATCTACTTAAAAAAATTTCATAAGATTGAAATTTTGCCATGCATCTTCTCAGAACACAGTGGAAAAAAATAAATGACACCAACAACATTCCCCCAAAACCTACAAAGACATAGACACTAAACAGTATGATGGTAAGCAATTCCTGGTTCAATGACGAAATCAAAATAGAGATTAAAAAATACCTGGAAACAGATGACAATGAAGAAACATCTTACCAAAACATCTGGGATGCCATGAAAGTAGAAGTAAGAGGGGAATTCATATCTTTACAAACACACATGAAGGAAATGGAAAGATCACAAGTGAAGAACCTAAAAGTTCCCCTAAGGAAGCTGGACAAGCAAGACCACCAAAACCCTAACTTCAGCAAAAGAATACAGATCACCAAAATGAAAGCCCAAATCTGAGACATAGAAGACAAAAAGATAATACAAAAAAATCAACAAAACAGAAAGCTGGTTCTTTGAAAGGATAAACATGATTGAGTGTCCCCTAGCCAGAATGACCAAGAAAACAAGAGAAAAAGCCCAAATAAACTCAATCAGAAACACAAAAGATGAAGTTACAACTGACCCTGAAGAAATACAAAAGATTATCAGAGACTACTGTGTACAATTGTATGAAAACAAATTTGAAAACCTAAAGGAAATGGAGGACTTTCTGACATCACACAGCCTCCTTAG
Organism: Carlito syrichta; assembly: GCF_000164805.1. NCBI lineage: Eukaryota > Metazoa > Chordata > Mammalia > Primates > Tarsiidae > Carlito > Carlito syrichta. The sequence goes on from NW_007023541.1 coordinate 7,517, forward strand.
GTTGAAACAAGAAGATATTGAGACCCTAAATAGACCAATAACAATCAAGGAAATTGACTATATAATAAGTAAACCATGCTTTGGGAGGCAGAGATGAGTGGATTGCCTGAGCCTGTGGGTTTGAGATCCATCTAGACAACTTGGCGAGACCTCATCTCTACAATAAAAAAACAAAACAAAACAAAATGGGAGTTCCGGTAAGATAACGACAGCATAGGAGGATTTGTGAGACTATCTGAACCCTGCTGGCAATACCCTGGATCCAGTACCCAGTTGTGTGGCTGATCCCCAGTGCCTCTCGCCTAGAGACCCAGACGAGCATCCCTGAAAGTGGAAGTGAAGCTGCCACCTCCACCATTCTCCAGGCAGATTTGCATTGCCCCACCCACCTATCAGAGTCTCCACCTCGGTACCTAAGGTAACATCGTTAAACAGGAGACAAAGCCCCTCCCCTACACTGAACAGACAGAGACAACTAAGCGTCACAAACCTCCCAGGAAGCAGGCTAGCTGCCTGAAAAAAAAACAAAGGGGAGAGGCTGGAGATCAGAGCTCAAGTGACGTTAAACACTAAGGAAAGATTCCAGAGCTAGTCTGATCTCTTATTTTGACCTTTGATTTTATCATTCTGACTGTATGTTTTGCTCACTTTTGTATGCTTTCTAATTTACACTATCTGTTTCATGATTTTATTGGTCTGTCTCTGTGTAGCTACCAGTATTCTTTAGGGAATTTTCCTTATGTGTTTTTTTCACTTCTCTCCAGCCTTGTGTCTCTTTTTCACCTGTTAGTTGGGATGTATGTCTGTTTTCCCTCTCATTCTTCTCTCTTTCTAACTTCCTATTGACCCCCCTTCCTCCATTATTTTCCTATTTTGTACCTCCTCTTGATCCAGGGACCAAAGCTACATTCTGCTGCACAGACAGATTGTAAGGCAGTGGGAAATAGGTTCCAGTGTTCTCATACACCTGTTAGTGGAGGCTGGAATCAGCATATAGATTATGAATCAGTTTCCCCCTCAATTAAACCTCAAAACTGCAAAAAGTACAGCCTGCAGCCCACACTCCAACCTCAAAACTGAACAAAGCCAGAGGACCCTCATAAGGAAGAACAGGAGTTTGCACAAGCAAAGCAAAAGCAACCCTACCACCCCTGAAAAACAGAATTAAAGAAGGGGAGGGAAAGGGGGAGAGAGAAAAAAATCTACACAAATGAAGAAAAACCAAAAGAAAAATATGGGTCTCTCCCAGACCACTGGGAGGGCAGACACTGAGAAAACTGACTTTGGAATGCAAACAATGAGAGGCCCCAGAATGACTGGTCTCAAACTACAAACCTAGATATCAAGACATTAATGTAGAGATTAAAAAGAATTGAGGAGAGTCAAGAAGAAACTAGGAAGGAGCTAATATCAGAGATAACAGTAATAAAGAATACTGTGAATGAAATAAATAACAAACTGATAATCATGGAAAGCAGAATTACCCAAGCAGAAGAATCTCAGAGCTTGAGGACCAAAATATAGAACTAACCCAGACTCTTAAAAACACAGAAAAAAAGCTCAAAAAGACACAACAAAACCTTCAAGAGATGAGCGATTACTTCAAGAGACCAAATCTAAGACAACTGACCTTCCTGAGGCAGAAAGAGAGACAGCAACCATGCTGGAATGAACCTTCCATGAGATTATTCAAGAAAACTTCCCTTATCTAATCAGTGATGCAAAAATTCAAACACAAGAGATTCAGAGAACCCCTGCAAGATAACAAATGAGAAGACCAACTCCTAGACACATAATAATTTGCCTAAACAAAGTAAGCATAAAAGAAAAAAATCCTAAAGGCAACTAGAGAAAAAGGACAGATCACCTACCATGGAAGACCAATTAGAATAGCAGCAGATTTATCTATAGAAACCCTGCAGGCTATTAGAGCTTGGAGCCCTATCTTCAAAGTCCTAAAAGATAAACAATTTAAACCCAGAATAACCTACCTAGCCAGGTTAAGTTTCATCAGCGAGGGAGAATTAAAATCTTTCCCAGATATCCAATCCCTAAGAACTTATGCTACCACCAAACCACCTCTACATGAAAC
>NW_007023542.1:0-1266 GCF_000164805.1 Carlito syrichta
ACCTACCCATCCAGTCAACCATCCATCCATCCATCTAGCCACCCACCACCTACCCAACCATCCACTCATTCTTCCATCTACTGACCCACCTATCCTTCCATTCAACCAACCATCCATCCACCTATTCACCCATCCATCTCACCACCCACCACCTACCCAATCATCCATCCATCCATCCATCCATCCATCCATCCATCCATCCACCTACCCGCTTGCCTGCCTATCTACCCATCTAGCCAACCATCTCACCATCCATCCATCAACTTACCCACCTCTCCCACCTATCTATCTATCTATCCAGCAACCACCCATCTATCCATCCATCCATCCATCCATCCATCCACTCACCCACCAACCATCCAGCCATCCATCCATCTACCCACCTATCCTTCCAACCATCCATTTATCCACCCACCTATCCATTCACTCATCTACCTACCTTTCTATTCAACCAACCATCCATCCACCTATCCATCCATCCATCTACTCATCCATCCATCCACCAGCCCGCTTATCCTTCTAACCATCCATCTATCTATCCGTCCACCCACCCACCCACCATCCATCCTTCAGCCCACAGCGCCAATGGGCTCCTACTGCCAAGCACTGGGAAACCGTGGTGACAAGGCAGCCCCCGGCTCCTCAAGGAGCTCAGAAGTCCCAAGGCCACTATGGTCCAGCGTAGTCAGTGTCAGGACCAGGAAGCACTGGGTCTGAGGGGCTGCTGAGGACTCTCTGTGGAGGGTCCCGGACACTGAGGTGTGTGGTGAGGTGGGGAGCAGGGGAGAGTTTAGGGGGAGGGAGAGCAAGTGCAGGGATGAGCAGGCCCTGGTGCTGACCCAAGGCGTCAAGAGACCCTCTGTGGCGAGCCGTGGGTTGGGCAGGCAATCAGATGCCCAGGGCCCCCTCCTTTCCAAACCGCCTTCCCACCCCCTCCCTGCCCGCCTCCAGGGCCCTCACCTGTGGCGCTGCACGTCAGGTGGGCAGTCTGTCCCTCGGGCACCTTGACCAGCTCCTCCTGGTCCTCGTTCTCAATACTGGGAGGACCTGGGAGGAGCGGGACGACATGGCCGCTGACTGGGGTTGGCCCACTCGGGCTACACAATCACAGAGCAGGAAGCCAAGGGCCCACAGTCTCCTGTGCCTCAGTTTCCCCATCCCCCCGGTGCCTGCTTCCATAGGGCAGTGAGTTTGTGTGAATGCGGGGGGTGTGGGGGGAAGGGTTCTTGCTATGTTGCCAGACTGGTTTCGAACTACTGGGCTCAA
>NW_007023543.1:0-1264 GCF_000164805.1 Carlito syrichta
AGTCCTTTAAAGATCAGCAACATGGTGAAGATTCTTAGGAAAATAAACCCCAAACAAAGTGGATACAAAAATATTTGAAAAATCTGCAACTGTGTGGAACCAAAGATAATCAGCTTGAATTTTTTGTGTTTGAGCAAGCTGCTTTACATCTCTGAACCCAGTTTCCCCATGTGTAAAATAAGGATTCTGATACATAATTACCTTGTGGAATTGTGAAGAGTAAGGAAAAGCGTTTGTGGTACCTAGTAAATGTCAGGTCCCTCTATTATTCATGTTTTTTTATGTTTTAGCTAGTCATTTGAGGATACTAACACTGAATTGCAGTTAACGTCTTAAAGTGAGTATAGGGTTTGCCTCCAACAGAAATTGGATGCACTAAAACATTGCACATTGCAAGGAGAGTATAGTTTAAAAAGATGGCTATGATATGTTTTCATTCTCATTTCCAAATTAGAGGCTGTAACATCAAAAAAATTTAATCCTTCAATGCTTTTTGTCTACAATTCTTTGGGTTTCTGAAAGTCATGAGTATTTATATCGAAATAAGAATCTGGAGCTAGCCTTGACTTTCTGAAACTTAAGGAATCAGATGTCTTTTTAGTTTGTTTGTTTGTTTGTTTGTTTGTTTCTGTTGAGTCTCTAATGGGAACAGGAGATACCATCAAACCTTTGCAGAATATTTTCTTTCCCTGATAGTGAAAAGAAAAAAAGCCAAAGAGAATCAGCAACACAATATTGAAACCTGAACAATGACCTTTAGGAAATGAAGAAAATTGGCACAGTGACTGTAAAAGGGGTTAGTTTTTGAACAGGGTCACTATTCCCCCCAAATCATACTTAGAAACTTAAGGCTAATGCAATAGGTTTTGTGAACACAAAATAAAAATGACCAAAAGCATAGCATTCAAGGCTGAAAGTATTGAGGAGAGGAGAAAGTTTAAAATAGAATTATGTTTTTCTTAGATGCCAAAATATATGTTTCCATTTTATCACATAGGTAGTGCAATTTCAAAATGCCTGTAAAATGGATTCTATACCCTTTATTTCCCAGCTTCAGAATTTTGTGTTTTTGTTAATTAACAAATGTGCTTGTATGTAAAAGAAAAAACAGGTATGATTGCAGGTTTTACTGTGACATGTTATCATTTAACTCACTCTCTAAACAAGTATTTCAATACAAAAGAATTAGAATCCTGTGTACGGTCAGGCTTGGTGGCTCAGCCTGTAATTCCAGCACTTTGGGAGGCCAAGGCAAGTGGATTAC
>NW_007023544.1:0-1346 GCF_000164805.1 Carlito syrichta
GTTTCTGCCAGAGGTTAACATTTGAATCAGTAGAGTGAGTAAAGAAGATTGCCCTCACCAATGTGGGTGGGTATCATCCAATTCGTTCAGGGTCTGAATAGAACAAAAAGGTAGCAGAAGGGTGAATTTGCTTTCTGCTCAAGTTCGGACATCCATCGTCTCCTATCATTGGATATTGGGGTTCCTGATTCTTGTGCCTTTGGACTCACACTAGAACTTATACCCTTGGCTTCCCTGGTTCTCAGGCCTTCAGATTTGGTTTAGAGTTTCACATCAGTTTTTCTGAACCTCCAGCTTCCAGGTAGCAGATAGTGGGACCTCCTAGCCTCCATAATCACTGAGTCACAATAAATCTGTCTGTCTGTCTATCTGTGTATGTATGTTTGTATCTATCTGCCCATCTAATCGCCTCCTTTTGGCTTGGTTTTTTCGAAGGACCCTGCCTCACACATATGCTATGCTTTTCCTTGCCCAAGACATTCATATGTGTTTTTTTCTCACTTGGCACTCTGTTTCTAACCCAACATCTTAACCTAGCGAACTCCTGTCCACTTTTATAGTTTTACCTTAAAGGTACATCACTTCTTCCAAGATACCTTCCCTGATTCCCCAGTCTAATTGGGTCTGTGCTCTTTCTTCCCAACTGCTTAGTTGGAACTACTCCTTAAATATTTGACTTCCCTTGCAGATAATGAAATCCTGAGGGTAGGGACGACTCCTCTTCTGTTCATTGCCATATCCCCACCTCCTAGCAGAAATGAATGAACCAGGAAAGGAAATATCCTTAGCAAATGCTAAGGTTTGGTAACAGCAAACCAAATGAATTATTATCTTTTGACTTTCATTTTCTTTGTGATGTGAAATGATCTAAGTGTGAGAAAAAGACAGTGAGATGGGGGGTGGATTTTAGTTTTACTTTATTTAAAAAGAAATAGCATAAGAAGCCCCACTACCCAAGATCTACTTTCATTGATTATCATTTGTTCTATCTGTACCTCTACCTTATTGGTTTTATATAGTGGTATAATGTACATACTATAAAATCCACCATTTGAAAGTGTGTAATCCAGTGGTGGTTTTTTGAATATTCACAAAGTTATATAATACTCTCTAATTCCAAAACATGTTTAATCTCCCTCTAAAAAATTGTTATACCCTTTAAGCAGTCCTGATTCCCTCTTCCCCTACCCCCTGATTCCTGATTCCCTCTTCCCCTACCCCCTGTCAATGACTAATTACTTTCTGTTTATATGAATTTGCCTATTTTGGACATTTCATATAAACAGAATTGCTGGGCTCGGTGGCTCAGCCTGTAATCCCGCGCCTTTGGGAGGCTGAGGTGAGTG
>NW_007023545.1:0-1826 GCF_000164805.1 Carlito syrichta
CTAATTCTTAGGCATGGTCTTATTTTTTTCTCTTCTAAGTCAGTGATTGAGACTGTGCTGCAAAGATAACATATTTATTATTTGGTATTTTTTTCCTTCCTCTTAACGGCTCACATCATCAGCCTTATCCCCCGAGCACGGTCTGACTCAGTGTGTCATTTGGCATATCCACACCTGCTACATTGCAACCCTGCTCTGTCATGCGCATGAGTCCAAGCAACGTGCTGTCTAAATGAAGCCATGCTGACAGTTTCCTGTTCATTCAAACAACATCTGTGAGATTTGCATGGATTAACATTCAGATGACAGAAATCTAGTTTTTATTCAAATAAAGGGATAAGAACAAGTTCATTTTAACCCTGGTGGGCACTAAAGAAGATTCACATCTCGTCGGAATAAATCTGTGTCCATGATTTTACCAAAGGGTTTTCATCTAGCCTGCCAATGCATTTAAGCCAGGGTTTTAGTATCTTTATAAAAATAAACATTACCAGGCACATAAATAACATTGTTTCTTATTGTTGGGAGATTGCACTCAATTAATTAAATGGTGTCTTCAAGTGTCTTTTCTGTCCTACTCTTGAAATCTCTAGGTTTGTCCAAACTTATCCCCACATCCACTTTATTCTTCAAAAGAATGGGATATAAGAGGCTGTGGAGGCTAGAGTGACGATCATATTTCAAGGATTGATCTGGTCAGTTAGATAACTATCACACCCTCTGCGACCTGAGGAAGACAGAAGAGGCTGTTGGGAGGAGACGGCAAGGGTCAAGATGCAGAACACAGGGGTACCTGTAAATTGAGACTATTCTGAGAGTTGATGGCCTTGTCTCCATGTTGGAGTGTGAACACCTTACAGGGAGCTGCCCATTTGCAAATGCATACCTAGGGACATTTGATGGAGTACCAGTCATAAGGAAGGTGGCTCTATGTCAGATTCCTATTTGTGTAGCATAAGCTGGATGGTCTTAGAGAGTGAGGAATTTTTTAAATTATTATTGTAAACGCGGAGTCAAAATTATAAACCTAGTCATCACTCTGAATTTCTTGAACTCTGTTTTCCAGGCCATTCCTAGAAAAAATTGTGTGGTAGAACATGTTCTTGCCCAATGCCTTCTTGATCTTCCTCATTCAGGACTGTCTCATCAACAGCGTCCTGGTCTTTGTTTTTACCTTCAATGCCCTCTCCCTCTCACATACCCTGAGTCTCAGGTCTTTTCTCTTTCTTTTCCCCAATTAAAACCTATATAATGTTCTTACTTTCAAGTCAGAATCTTATTTATCTTAAGTCCAAAAATAATTGATTGCTGACTTTTTCTTCCAACCAAGGTAAAGTAATGGAGACCTGATTTATGACTCTGCCTGAAATAAACAAAAAACTGGAAAAAATATATGAAACAGTGATTTTCAAGACATCAGATGGTAAAGGACAGTCATTCCTGAGAAATAGGAAACAAATTATGTGAGCCCTACAATGGCCCTAATTTACTGCCTTGAGAGAGTGTCCAGGTCATGGCATGCTGAGAGGGGTACTCAGTATAGCCTGGCAGACTTCTGAGTTGAGAAATGAGAATGTGTTTAGTTGCCTCTATGACTGGGGATGCTGTAGACATCTAGTGGACAGCAGTTGGTGAGACAGTTCTGAATTATGAAGCATATTTCCAGCTGAATTATGCAAGTGCCACTGATGAGAAACACTGATAGATGCTCTCTGATGAGAATTCAAAGGAGGGTTAGGAAATGTCTGATACTCTACACTTAAATGACACTGTGACACTGAGGACAACACAATCCTAAAAGCATGAACAACCTATATATTTAGAGA
>NW_007023546.1:0-1219 GCF_000164805.1 Carlito syrichta
GATTTCAGGACACCAGCCAAGAAACTTGGGATGTATAGAAAACAAAGCAAACTCTTATAAAGATGTTTATTTACCACAAATGTAAGATGAAGGTGCTAAAATAAATGATTGCAAAAAATCTCTCTCAGTTCTCTTTTTTAAAAAAAGAGGTTTTCTACTAGCAACACATGATGATTTTGCTATATTTTTTCTAGTTTTCATTTTTCTTGCATATATTCTCCACTGACTCTATACTATCTGAGGTGCAAATTATAAAATATAAGTATAAGCAGTGAGAATTATGGATTGTATCTTATATTGCTACATATCTAATGTTCACTACCAAATCGCTGATACATGTTAGATATGTATTATAAATGTGTTGATATATTTTTGGCAATATTTGGTGATTGGTCAGAATTAATATTGGATGAAATAGTAGTATCTATTTTAGTCTGCTTTTTTTGCTCCGTGAATTAGATAATGAAGTAAATGGCACATAGTTCCTATGAATAGTGATTAACTACATATTTCTGTTTTTTAAAAAAATAAGTTTATCACCACATGGTGATAACACAAAAAGTCATCTTTGGGTCAGGTGGGAGAATTTTTCTTTTGAGATTTCTGGGGCCAACTTTTGAAGTAATAAATACCAAAACATTATAAAACCATATTTTTGTAGCTGAGATCTTCTTACAGCAAACTTTTGTTATGTAGTTGATTTTTAGTTTTCTGTTTTATATAATGCTTAGAAATTTTCTTTTGAGTTTCCCTATCTTTGATATCTGGTTCCAGGAACTAATGGCAGTAAGCCAAGTTCAGCTCAATTTCAGATTATCACTAACTAATAGATACTAAGGCATCAAAAGGTATGCTATAAGTGTTGGTGAAATAGAAAGTAGTCCATGTGGTAGGATTTAAGTTTCTCCAATGTCCCTACCACCTGGAAAAAAACTGTCCTAAATTGTTTGAAATTTCCGTTATTTAAATCACTCCTTTGGATTGTATGAGCGATTCTCAAGTTATGCTCTCATAAAATTCTACTTATTTGCAAATAAAATTGAATGTTGGAAATAATCAATTTTACATTTTCTTTTCCATTTGTTATTTTTAGTTGTTGGTAGGTATAATGGTTTCTCTGTGCTAGAATCAGGTTTTTAAATCTCATTTAATTACTCTACCTCTCTCTCTCTCTCTCTCTCTCTCTGTATAAGCTTGATAAATGCAAGTTTTGGAAGCC
>NW_007023547.1:0-1162 GCF_000164805.1 Carlito syrichta
AACCAAAAAACAAAAAACGTAGGATTTTTAAAAAATTAAATATGAGGTATAAAGGAAGGATTTGTTTGTAGGGAATACAGGGTTGGGGAAACAATCATCATACTCGGAAATTAAAATGAAAACCAAATGTGTTAAATCAAATCAAATTTGGTTGAAGTTCCTGTAATCACATAAATAATGAACTACAACCTAACTTAGTATATAAATAAACTAAAAACTTAACTTTGAAATCGACTTTTATAACAAGTATCTGCATCTCAGCAAGTTACATATGGCTAATTGTCTAAAATGTCTTCAAATAAGGCAAATGCCAAGCTTTAACCAATCAAACTGGCTCTGTATTTCACTTCCATTTGATATTATGCCACTTTTACAGTTTCTGTCCACAAATATTGTGCAGCTGTGTTGCAGCAGTTGAGTTACTTTGAACCTGTTCTGTTTCTGATGGCTGCCCAATTTGTGAATCATTCTTTGCTGAAATGAAACTCTATTTAATTTAATATGTGCAAAGTTTTTCTTTTAGAAGATGGATGTCAGAAGCAAGACCCAAAGTTAGACTTCAATGACTCCAGAACACCAGGAATCAAGGCAAGGTACCCATGAAATTCAGTGTACTCACTGATCTGTTGTATGTAAATGAGTTCATAGATGAATTGTTATCTCTTAGGTTTTGGGCTTCATAGACATGTGTTTATAAAGTAGTGTACAGTAATGTCTTAGGTCTTCAGATTAGCTCAACACTCACTGACTGACTCACCCAGAGGAACTTCCAGTCTTGCACAATTAGTGTCTTATACAGGTACATATGATATAAAATATTTTATATCATTTTATTACTGTACTTTTTCTATGCTTGGAATGCAAACACACTTGCCATTGTGTTACAGTGTCTACATTATTTAGTACAATAACTTGCTATACATGTTTGTAGCCTAGGAGCAATAGGCTATACTATATAGATTAGCTGTAGTAGACTATGTCACCTAAGTTTTGTTACACTCTATGATGTTTGGACAATGACAAAAACACCTTACGACACATTTGTCTGAATATAACTCCATTGTTAAGTGATGTATGACTGTGCATGTGTGTTTGTGTGCAGAGAACACTATCAAACAATGTGATTAGATTTACATTACAACACAAAGAGTAAGTCTCAATG
>NW_007023548.1:0-1147 GCF_000164805.1 Carlito syrichta
GGTGCACAAGGTGTCATGGGGTGGAAGTGGCAGTATCTTCACAGTATGGCTTCAGAGAAGGGGATCGTGTCCCTGTAACACCTGATGTAGGAAAATGTGTATGCTGGGAAGTGTATACCATGGGTCGTTACTGCCCAGTCAACACTGGCTGTTACTGCCTAATGGCTGAGTCAGTATGTACGCTTATGTAGTCGAACAACAGAATGCTATTTGGGAAACATTTACAGACTGACTTAGTAATGTCAGTCTGCGGATGCTAGGGATTCTACTGAAGACATTCCACATAACGTACCCCGGCCACTTCAGGAGGACTCTCCTTTATTTGTAGTGTCTTGTGTGCCACAGCTGCAAGATGACTGGAACAGGAAGAGAGAAATCATGAGTACTAGCAGTGATTTCCTGTTGTAACATGAGCTTGATGTCTAACCTTATTCCCTCAAATCAAAGCCTAGGACCATTACTTACAAATTGAAAAGTTGAGACTGGAATTCACTGCTTTTCGACAACAGACAAGATACACGACACTCAAGCGTTAGATTTTGACCTGGTTCTACTAACAGGCGGGAAATGCTTAAGATTATGATTTTGTCGTCAGTTTTATAAATAGAGGAGGTTCCTTTCTAATAATTAGTTTTTCCTCATTGAGGCAGCCTACAATTAAGAGTGTAACACGGCCTGGCCGTGTCCCCCAAGCAGTGAGGAGGTGAGGTGGACACCAATCCACCTTGCACATATACCGCCCACTCTTATTTCAAGCATCTTTTCTGTTTACACAGCATGTAAATCAAGGTAAGACTTCCTTTTAATGATGAAATATCATTTCATAAGACTTTCCGCCTTCTTCACCCAAAAATGTCCAAGTGGCACTTAAAGGAAGAGAAAAATCTTATCTAAATCCGGGGAAGACAAGGCAAAAGGTATAATCAAGAAAATTGGCCTGGCAAGTCTCAGATTTCAGTAGCTCTTGAGTAAAAGCAAAATTCCCTTTCTTAAATTGTTTTATGGGATGATACATTTGTCGCATTACAAGAATGCATTCGACTTTGATTCAAAGGTTTTAAAAGGCGCCATAAAAGTTCTATCGGGGTCACTGATTTGCCTCTCTGTTCTCTGGCTGGCTGATTTTTCTGTGCCTCCACTTAGAACC
>NW_007023549.1:0-1126 GCF_000164805.1 Carlito syrichta
AGAGAGATGTCATAATATTACTTTCGGAATCACTGAAGGCAGTACTTTCTGCATACCTCCTCTCTGTCCCCCACTTTTTCCTGCTGGGGTGAGTATGGGAATCTCACAGTCACTTGGAAAGTTTCTCTTGAAAGAACAAATCACTTTTGAGTCATCAATAACTATTAGTAGTAGTAGTGGTAGTATCATGATTGTTATTACTCACTTAGAAAGAAGGTATACAGCCCCACAGTTTTAGGAAAAGTGTCTAATTCGATTCTTTGTGCTTTGAAAATGTGAAAAAAAAAAATCTACCTGACTCTTGAGAGAAAAGAAACAGCAGTTCTGGGTTCAAGAGCTAGTGGATATTATAAGCCATCCTAACTCAGTACTTCTAGGAGGGGTTGACCCTCGAAAGCTAAGGCTAAGAGCTTCCATCTTGTAAATCTGAGCCTATCAGAGCTTATCCCTGAATTAATAGGATCACCCTGCCCCAAGGAACCACAGTGATCACGGTCACAGTGTGCTGCTGTAGTAGCCAGAATCAGTACTTGTAGCAGCTCAATGGCAGCATAGCGGTTTAATGAGAAATCACAGCATGGAAGACTGGTAAGTCCCTAGTTCTCTCTGTCCACTTGGGTGAGAAACCAGATTGACATCCTTCTGGACTGCCAAAGTCCCTGGGGTTCTTGGACAGTGTAAATGAGATGATTCCTGAAAGGAGGATAATAGGTATTTTGCTAATAAGTTTGGTAGGATCTGCTTGCAAAAAAATCCCAGAAATAAGTTTTACAGGTGGAGAAACAGTATAAACAAAGGCATGGAGGCGAGGAAATGTAGGATGGGATTGGAAACAAGAGCAGGTCAGCTTAGTTTAATTCACAAGGAAAATAATAACATGTATTAGTTGAGTGACTGAAGTCAAACAGATTTGAGGTCATTCAAAAAATTTTCTTCCTTATGCACAGATTTTTTCCTCAATATGTTATGAAAAATTCTAAGCATACAAAAAGTTGAAATAATATTGCAGTGAACACATATGCTTACACTAAATCTTCCAACAAACAATTTACTATAATTGTTTTACTCCTTTTCCATCTATCTATCTATCTATCTATCTATCTATCTATCTATCTATCTATCTATC
>NW_007023550.1:0-1208 GCF_000164805.1 Carlito syrichta
TTTCACTCATTAATGTGAATGAAAGCCAAGTTTTTGTTTTAATTTGCATTAGAGTACTCAAAATGCAAAAACATACTGTTAAATGTAACCTAGGCTATTTTAAAGTAGATTTTAGTCCCTTTGTTGAGACCTCCAAAAGTCTTTGGCATGATGCTTACAGAAGTTTTTCAGTTGAACATAAGTTCTTTTAAGCCTTAAGCCTTCTGACACAGCAATTGCAGAAAAGTTACTAAAGCAGTACTCTTGGACACACAATTTAGATGCTGTAGACTACAGTTCATTACCAATGAAATATTCATGAAAACAACATAAATTTATTTTCAGTTTTGTGGGTCATAAGACATTAGTAATTAAGCCACATTTTAAGAGCCATCATTTTGAAAGATTTGATTAAAATAGATTTGAAAGCATTGGAATGAATGGCAAAAACTCAGACTGTCTGTGTCTGAAATATCTCAGTGGAAAGCACCAGAGCAGTCCACAAGTTCAACTTTTGAAGTCTGAGAGTCTATTTTATTTGGGAAGAATTTTCTTCGCATGCTATATAAGACAATCTGGACAAAATGAGATTGCTGTCCCCTGAGCTCATGAAACATTAAGACAATTGGCCATAGAAGGAGATAGCCAATAAGACATATCACATCACTAGGACCCTAGAATGCTCAAGTATTCTCTGAAGTTTTGTTTTTTTTCACTCTATCCAAGACAAGAAAAAAAAAACACCACATAATTCTCAAGGAATTCTTTGAGCTCTAAAATAAAAAATAAATAGCGTAGAAAAAAAGTCATCTAAAGACTGTCCTTATATTTATCTATCTTCATTTACAAAACTCTAAGAAAATGTGTTTCTTAGGAAGTCACAAATCTCTCTTGGTAAACTTATTTTTTCTTAGCAATAACAAGGGCAATAATAGTACTTACCTTCAGACTTTACCTTTCATGTTCCAGTTCCTGTGCAAAACACTATTTCTTGTCATCCTCACAAGAGATTTTAATGACTCCCTTCCCCCTTTTTATAGGTATGGGACTTGAGACTTCAAGAAGCAGCAATTAGTCCAAGGTCAAATCTATAGAAAGAGGAGAAAGCAAAATGGGAGCTTAAGAATGTCCAACTCCAAAGCCACTTCTTTGCACAGAGAAGACACAGTGGCTCACTGAATTGAAATGGATAAAAATTAGTAGCACTCTGAGGCCAGTCAGCTGAATCA
>NW_007023551.1:0-1069 GCF_000164805.1 Carlito syrichta
AAGATACATCCTCTAGTGGTAGTTTATAAGTTAAAAGTGCTGAGGACTTCTCTGTCTAGATAAACCAATATTTACATAAAAGCACCAGTAAGTTTAACTATGCACTGTATCCCTGATGCTCTGCTATTCCGTAGTAAGGATGACTTACTTCTGTGTTTTTCAGAATGTTATTTTCCGGAAGCTGGGGATTCCTTGGATGTGCCTTAGGGACCACTGCAGATAAAAAGAGGCTTAGTGGACAGAGCTATGGGAACTCCAACTGCCACAAACCACAAAGGACAGGTGGAGCTGTCCTTCCGGATGGTGCTGAAGATGCATACATATGTAAAGTAAAACATTTTCACAGAAGTACTTTAATTCTATGGCATAACATATGAAACATACACATACGTGTATTTACATATATAGATATCTATCTCGTTTGGAGGTGATAATACTGATAAATATTGCTATCTGCACTTGAGGATATGGTGGAGAAGACCTGTGGGTGACCAAAAGCCCTTTCCATTCTATTTATTCACAAATAGATGGTATTTTATTTGTGGCCACAGCTGTTGTTTGCAGAGCTGGTTATTGAACACAGCTTTGTCTTTTAGACTTTGAGGACTTCTAAATGCCAGGCCAGTTTTGTGTATGCCAAGAATCTAAAATTTGACCTCCTGAAACAGGCAGCGGGCATGACTAAACACATTATATTAACATAGTATGTAAAATTGCAAACCGATGAGCCCTGGCTGCCGCTGGTCAGCTGTACCACATTAAGTGGCCTCTAGGTGGCTTGAAGGGTTTGGGCATCGGGAAAGATTGAATCATCGATTCTTTCCTACAATCGAAGTAATATTTTATGGTTTTGAATCATTTATACAGGCATAAAATATACGAAGTTCATTTGCCACATTATTTACAAATTCCTTAAAAACAGTTTCCTAGAATTTGCTAGGAATGAGTTAGTGGTAACATGTCCACTTAATATGTGTGCTATTTGCATCACATTTTTATGTATGCAAATACAGTCCAACAAATACCATCTGTGGCCCTTAGACTTTCTTAATCTTATTTTCTAAGACAT
>NW_007023552.1:0-1065 GCF_000164805.1 Carlito syrichta
TGTTGGCATTGTTGGTATATGCATCTGTATCAACAATTAGGCTTTAGAATTAGTTTTTGGTTAATAAAGTTACTATTTGTGCTGAATACTATTTATGTCCAGTTATGATTGTGTAGCTGTTGAAACTCATTTTTGTTTCCCTTACCTCTTCATGAATAGTTACAATAAACATCTCTATTTAAAAATCCTTCTGTATACAAATCAAAATAGACCCCATATTAATTACTAAAATAATAGCTCTTGCAAAAAAGTTCATAAATATAGCATATATACTAGAATGGTATAGGGATAAAAATAGTGAGCTGGGAAGCATACTGCCTGAGTTTGCATAAAAATTGCATTTCTTTCTTGGTCAAGTTGTTTAACTTACCTGAACCTCAGTTTGTACATCAGTAAAACCACATAACACTTAAGATACAATATCATACAGAGTCAGGCATATAATGCATATCATTATTATTAGTTTTATTATAAATATTATTTTATAATAAATTTTATTATAAAAATTATAAATATTATTTGTACCTTCTTTATATATTAATTTTATTTTATTATAGAGAAGTGGAGTACAAATAAGGATTAAATACATATGTAGGCTTTATGCAAGTGAAGTTTGGTCCTGCAACTGGCTTTTACTTCCCCTGGTTGGGACCGGTTTCCTTTTGTGCTGTTACATACCCCACCTCCCTCCATCCCTTGGCAGTGTCCATCATCTGCTGATCCCTCCCTTGTACTAATGTTATTAATGGTCAGGTCAGATTTATGAGTGGGACCATGCAGTGTTCAGTTCTTTTTTTCTGTGATAGATCACTTAGTATGATAGTCTTCAACTCCATTCAATTTGCTGCAAAGTCTGATTTTGTTCTTGTTTATGGCTGTGTAATTCTTCATTGTGTATATGTACCACATTTTCTCTATTCAGTTCACTTTCAATGGGCAATAGGATTGGTTCTATGTTTTTACTACTATGAATACTGCAGCTATCAACATGTGCTTGCAGATCTTTTTTATAGAATGATTTATGTTCCTCTGAGTATATTCCTAGGATTGCTAAATCATATGGAA
>NW_007023553.1:0-1027 GCF_000164805.1 Carlito syrichta
CACCTCACTGTACGTATATACATATGTGTGTGTGTATATGTATGGGAAGTTATCTTACGTTATATCTGGAAAAAATGCTTATACTGTAATTTCTTCAGTATAGTAAAGTTGAATAATTTGGGCCGCATTAAGAAGCATTTCTTTTAAAGCAAACTTGACAAAACAGAGAAACACAACTTCTAAGATGTCAAAGCTTTCCTCTTGAGCGACAGTTTTTAGCATTTGGGCACCGGGACCAACTTGGGAATCTATTAGAAGCCATGAACCATTCCACATTAAAATGCACCTTTAAACATACACGTGAAATTTTTAATATAATTTTAAGAGGCTCACATACTCTTTGGTGCAAGGACCTTTGGCCCATGGAAACCATTTTGAAAGTTAACCTTGTTAAAAATCTCATGACTTTGAGAGGTAAATACAGCCTGTTCTAGGAGAATGATCAGACGAGCAGCTGTTTTTCAGTATGTTTTATAAACTGAAAGTCAGGTCTCACCTCCGGCAACATGATGAGGCTGAATGTCAGGATAAAGAGAACCATATTTACTCCATACATCCATCTCAAGAAGAGGAAGTATGAGGCCACTGAGGAACCAAACTGACCTATTACAAAGAAAATAAAAAGGTTGAAGGGAGGTCAAAACAAGAGTTTTGTCGTGGTGGCCCTCCAAAATAAATCTATTAATTGTGAGACATTGGTTCTTTTCACATTTACAGACTCTAGCATTCTCACTTCTCTATCCAGATCCAGGAAGAGAAAATGTTAATCATGGTGGAAGTGTCCCCTGTCAAGTAGAATTAAGAAGGTATGTAGAATGTATTATGTAGACTACAACATGTGACCCACGCTTTCAGAGTCCATCCAAGGGAAAGCTGCCTTTTGCTGAGCAGCTGTGATTGCTACCTGCATAGCCTGTTGTATTTCTTGAGTTAATACTGATCAGTTAGCAAATATATGTAAAGGTAACTACAGTGCTTAGCCAGCAGTTAGCTACCATTATAATTATAATTATAATTATAATTACTG
>NW_007023554.1:0-1021 GCF_000164805.1 Carlito syrichta
GGAGCCTAGGGGAACTAGCTGTGGGAATCTGGGGTCCATCCAGGGCCAGGAAACATTTTTTTTGATTCTCAGAAATATCAAGTGAGAGTTTATGAAGGAGGTTCATAGTCAACAACATAGAAACTAGGTTGTTCACTCTTATGATATTTTCTGCTCTCTGGTCACAGTGTTAATGATTAGTACAGTGACCAGAAAGCCAAAAACTGAAAGTCTATAGCTCTGAAATCTTTTGTTTTTCTATACAAAAGAATCGTGTGGAAGTTGGTGTAAAACTCAGGTCTCTGGAACCCATGTGGGCCCCAAAACTCAGCTTCAGTACATCTAGGATGGGGCTCAGGAATCTATATTTTAGCTAGTACATCAAGTGGTTATAAGGCCAGTGTTCCAAAGTTCGCAGTTTGAAGTTGCCCCAAATTATTAAGTGCTGATGGTATTTGGCACCTTTTAGTTTTTAAATTTTTTTGAGACAGTTTCACTCTGTCACCCTGGCCTCCCAAAGCTCTGGGGTTACATACTGGTGTGAGCCACTGCACCCACCCCGTATGACACATTTAAAAATTTTTTTCTATGTTTATATATTTCCTTTTTTTTTTTTTTTACAGATTAGTCAGTAAAGGATACCAGTAGATAAGATGTTTAATATAGTTTTTAATCTATCCAAGTGTGCTCTAGTGAGATAGTATATTGCTCATTATTGCAATATATTACAGTGATGTCTATAAAACAGTTTTAGACAACAAGTAAAAGTTTATCTTTCAGCAGCCGCAGCCATTTCACATTTTAACCCATATTCAGGAATTCCTATATTTATATACAATAGTATTGTTGTAAAGAGTTGTCACACTACCTGCTCATTTTTCCCTTTCTTGAACAACAGATTGATCCTATAAGGGAAAAAACGTGATATTTGAGTGAAGACAGAATGCCTTGTCTCTGCCATGATTCTGTTTTAGTTCTTTCCTATTTTTTTTTGAGTTAGAGTCTCACTCTGTCCCCCAGACTGGAGTGCAGTGGCCGCTCC
>NW_007023555.1:0-1014 GCF_000164805.1 Carlito syrichta
GCCTCTGACCTAAGGGTACCGAATTTCTCTGGGCTGTTTCTCCATACGTAAAACGGGATACCTTCTTAGTTGGTTAATAGGCGACAGTGTCCCCAGGAATGCTTTCACAAAAACAAACCCTCACCCTTAGAGATTCCAGTCACTCAAGTTTACAGCTCAGCGAGGAAAAGGAACCAGACACACTGAGCTGTGACACAAGCCCCACCAGTCGTTAATGCAAGTTTTTATTTGGCCGTATATACAATTTAAGCTATTAAAATTTGTACAGTATTTACAAATTAAATAATCATCTGAAACTGTCT
The DNA here is from genome assembly GCF_000164805.1 of Carlito syrichta. NCBI lineage: Eukaryota > Metazoa > Chordata > Mammalia > Primates > Tarsiidae > Carlito > Carlito syrichta. The sequence goes on from NW_007023555.1 coordinate 303, forward strand.
CCAGCAACTCTTGTAACACAAAACCAAGGGGGGAAAGACAGCAGCAGGCAGGCCTTGGCTCCTGTGGTCCCTCCCTGGCCTGGAGCCTTTCCTAAACCCGAAAGACCAGGAGCCTGGCACTCCTGCCCCTCTGTCTCTCTGGGGGTTAAGCATTCAAACTCAAAAGACAAAACTTAAGCCAAAGACACTAGTAAGGAAATAGTTCCAATTCTAAACTTGAGAGGAGTTTTGCCAGCTGAGAAGTGGCCTTCTGGACGCGGAGTTGCAGTGGTCAGGAACAGGCGCACTGGCCCTCGCCTGGAGTGCGGCTGGGCAGTGGCTGCTGGGTGAGACGGTCGGTCTCACCTGAGAGAAGCTGCAGGAGGAAAGGACCTGGGGGGAGGGGAGGGGCAGGGTCCCTCAGTGCTGCCCGCCTGCCCCCCACCCCCAGGCACTCCTTTCCCTGAGTTGCGTGGTTGCCAGTAAGACGTGGAAATGCCACGGGGCATAGGGGGAACAGCCACCACCACAAGGGGCTTCTAAGGAGATCAGGGTGAGAGAAGGAAACTGGTACCAACCTTGGGAGCAGGCCAGGGAACACGTTCCAGCCTGCCTCCCGCCCCTCTGGGGTCCGCGCTTGAGAACGGGAGCTAATACTGTCCGGCACTGCAGTGACTGCACACACAGGCAGGGCTCGGAGGGGCTGCCCCTGCTCCCGGGGGGGGGGGGGGGA
>NW_007023556.1:0-998 GCF_000164805.1 Carlito syrichta
GGATACCGTGCAGCCATCTCAAACCAGGCCTTCTGGGGTGTCCAAAACACAAAAACATTCAGCTTATCAAGTAAAAAGTACACAATGAAAAAAGTAACATGACTTCAGTTTCTAAATATACATATGTATAGAAAAAATACTGAAAATCACCCCAAATGTACCAGCATCTGCCTCTGGGAATGAGTTTATGTACATCTTCTGATTTCCTTCTTTGAAAAGTTATTCGATCCACAAATATTATTTTTAAATATATGTAATCTATATAAATAATTTACATATCAGAATAATATTTAATAATTTAATTTAAATAAGATAGACATATGCCTAGAGACATAAGTTGGCATTAAAAATAGCCAGCGTGTCTTTCTGTGTCAACCATTTGGTCAGACTCTTTTTGACTGTTCTATTCTAACTTCTACAAAAGTCCTTTCTGGCCAGTTATTAGTAGTTTTCATTTACAGATGAAGAAGCTTGAAGGTTAAGTAGCTTGTTCGATGACATCCGGCCAACGAGCAGCAAAGGTCTCACCCACTTCCCTTCAAGCCCAGGGTGCCAGTCCTGAGTCCCAGTCCACATCCTGCACCCCACACCCCTCACTCTCACTCCACAACCCGGGAACCTGCTGCATTTGCTCAGCCAGCCTGTGGGTGGGGTGTGTTGTTTTGAAAACCAGTCTGGGCTGTTTTTCCTGTGGAAGACCACGCTGAGCCCTGTTTGTTGACACATGCCGGGTTCCCACTGACCTCGCAGCCTCATCTGGGGCAGAATTTGCTGAAACCCATAGAAAAAGAAGAAAAAAGAAGACAGCGGACAGTTTATCTAACCCAGATCTCGAAGAGAGAAGACAGGCAGCATTGTGCCCAGGAGAGGGGTGCGGGCCAGGGACAATGGGGGTCTGGCGCCCCTCCGGCATGGCTGCCCACACAGAGCAGAGATGCCCCGGGAGTCTGTGAGGCAATGGATCAGGTGCCTCCAGCCACAGGCTCCCAGCCAGGCCC
>NW_007023557.1:0-978 GCF_000164805.1 Carlito syrichta
GCCAGTATCGCTTATGTCAATGCCATTCGAAAGAATAAAGAATGAGAAAGAAAAATGGACAACCCTCACGAGGAACACAACTGAAAATCAAAAGATAATATCCAAGCTAATTCCTAATTCTGGGCTGAGGTTAGTGACTTTCAGTCTTTCCTCTTCATTAGAATAATGTGGGGGGATTTTTAAAAATACTAATGCCTAAGACCCATTCCTAGAAATTCTAGATTGCTTTTTTGTTTATTTATTAGAGACAGGGTCTTGTTCTGTCACCCAGGCTGGAGTGCAGTGGCATAGTCATAGCTCACTACAACCTTGAACTCCTTGGCTAATGCAAGGAGTTCCTGCCTTAGCTCCCTGAGTAGCTAGACCACAGGTAAAAGCCACCACAGCTAGTTAATTTTAAAAAATTTTTTGTAGAGACAGGGTCTTGCTATGTTGCTCAGGCTGGTCTCAAACTCCTGTACTCCAATGATCCTCCCACTTTGGTCTCCCAAAGTGCTGGAGTTACAGGCATGAGCCACTATACTCAACCAGAAATTCTAGTTTAATTATCTGGGGGTGGAACTTGGCTTCAAATCTACCTCCCATGTCTTGATGGTGTGAAGATTGTTAAGAAATACCCTATCAGTTAATTTCTGTGATAAACATTCAATATTAAATATTCCAGCTTTCTTTCTCACTGACTCTCAAGAAAAGCAATACTCTCCCAACGCTTTAAATATTCATGCCCTTGTGAATTAGCAAAAGTAAGAACTGACACCTCTATAACTTAAAAGTTACATTTAAGAAAGCAAGGAACTTGGCATTCAAAAGAAGTATTATTGGTCATTCTATCAGAAATTAGTTTCTCTCATCCTGGTCTTCTGGAGATGTACTTTCTGATTTAAAAATCTCTCTTCTCCATTTTTCATACTCAAGTGTGGACATTAACTTTTTCCTAGTCTGTCTGGTGGTGTAATTCAGGAAAAAAAAAAAAAAAAA
>NW_007023558.1:0-957 GCF_000164805.1 Carlito syrichta
CTCAGGCAATCCTCTTGCCTCTGCCTCTCAAAGTGCATGAGCCACTGCAACCGGCTTAGTTGAGTTTTAATTGTGGAAGCATCACCTTTGACATTCAGAAGTATGGTTACTTCTGCCAAGATGTCATTGATTGCTTGAGACAGCTGTAAAACCAGGACTTGTTACTGTGTCTGAAGAACAATCAGTTTTCTCCTCAGAGAATAGGAACTATTTATTCTCACCACCAGAAGCTACTCTGCCCAGGCTAACTGGCAGTCTTCCTGAAGCCATTCCATTTGGGTAGCCCCACAGAAGAGTAGACAGTGACTCAAGTCAACAAACAGGATCTGCTGGGGCATCATGTCACATGGCTCTGACTTTTATCTGGACAACCCCAAGGCAAGGAGTCATGTTGAAAGTTCCTAGAGAACATTCCTTTCTGATTTAAGGGCAGGACTTGCTTTCTGCTGTAGTAGAAAATGAGGTGGGGATGGAGCACAAGGAAATACTGGGGACTCTGGTTTCTGGCAAGCTCTGGGCCCACAAAGAATGATGACTAGGAGAACCAGGCATCAATTTGATCTTGGGTTTATCAGTAGCTTCTGTTGAACTCAAGACTGTGGCATTTCTGGGAGATGGGGGTAGGGCTAGAGAGTAGAGCCAGGCTAGGAATTTGTCTGAATTTGGTATACCCTGAATCAGACAGCATTTTCTAAGCATAGTCTGGACCAGGCTCTGGGAGGGATACAGAGATGCAGGCTGTGTTGGCTCTTGCTCCCAAGTGGGCCCATTTCTTCATCCCCATCTTTGTCTACGACCAAAGTGATCTCACCCAATCTCATTACAATAAATTCCAGCTGTACTCTGATTACAGACACATTTGTGTCTTCAGCCCAGACTTCAATCCCAAAATTCAGACTTATATATCCAAATGCCTACTCAGTATCTCCCCTTGGGTGTCTACTAGATGTTCCTATC
>NW_007023559.1:0-943 GCF_000164805.1 Carlito syrichta
AAAAAATCATCTCTATAAATTATTTTTGGTTTTTATATTTTATTTATCTCATTTTTAAAATTGCTTTTTTATTTGCAAGAATAGTATATAATAGCTAAACTTTTGCAAGGTTTATAAAGTAGTAATGACTGAAAATTATTCACAAATATTATATGTTCTCCTAATTCAAAAATTTGTTTACGTAAATATTTGTCTAGTTGCTATAATCACATATTCATTATTTTATATTCATTTTCCATTTTTTGTTACCTAATCCAGTTATATTTAATTATATGAATATATGTCTTAATTTTCTTGTCTTATGTACTATCAGATACAGATGGGATAATTTTACCAAGTCTAGACATTTACAGCCTTCCTCTCTTCTTGTCGTCACTTACTTTTTATTTGAAACGCCTGCCAATTAATCAGAAATAATATAAAATACACCAATAAACAATATTGCCTAAATATTTTCTTTGTATGTTTAATTATTTTCTTCGCTATAGCAGACAGAATCTTCAGGTGGTCCCCATGATCCCCACTTTTTGTTATTCACAGTCTTTTGCAATTCTGTCCCTTTACATGTGGTGGTGACCTGTGACTTTAAACAACAGAATATGGCAAAGTTGGTGGAATGTATGCTATTGTGCGTATACAATTATGTCTTATAAGATTGTAGAACCACTTCCTCGGATCCCCTCCTGCTGTGGGAGCTTTTCTGTCCTCTTAATAAATCCTACTTTCTCAAAACAAACAAAAAAAAAAGATTGTAGTGCCTGTCTTCCTCTGGAGTCTCTTCCTTGCTGGCTTTGAGGAAGTAAGTGGCTGTCAGGGATCCCCATGTGTCAAGGAATTGTGGGTAGCATCTAGGAGGTGAAGGTAGTCTCCAGCCAACAGACAGTAAGAAATGGATGCCCTCAACATCACGACAGCAAGAAACTGAAATATGCCAACAACTCAC
>NW_007023560.1:0-933 GCF_000164805.1 Carlito syrichta
CCTCCTTCCACTTGGAGAAAGCCTCAGTCCAAGAGTCAGATTCAGCTCTGTACTACTGTGCTCTGAGTGACACAGTGACAGGAACTGCAGGGGGAGCTGAGCACAAACTCTGAGCAGCATGAGGGTCCTGGGTGCCAAGTATCTGCCTCAGTAATCCACTCTGATTTACGAACCAGGAACTTGTCACTATTGTTGCCCATCAGTCACCTCAGGCACTTAGTGTGAAAGTCATTCATATCAACTCTAACAATACAACAAAAGAACAAAAAGTAAACATGCCTTACACCAGATGCTTTAACGGTGACAGTGAAAATAGAGTCTGTCATATTTCCTCAACCATGCCTGAAATTTGTGACTTAAAAAGTATAAAACCTCAAGATGAATGAAATGGTCTATGTGTTCATCCTTGCATAAAATTCTATCCCCCTGACTTTGTCCCAGGTCATCCATTGTGTTTACAGAGACAGCTGTAACAGATAAGGTTGCCAATGTTTAATGTATCCTTGGCAAACTGGGACAAGAAAGGATAATTTCTTAGGGAAACGTCAGCCCAAGAAATAATAGGTTCTTAAAGAAAAAAAATATTTAGGATAGAGGAGGAGAGAGTCTCCTACATGTGACCACATATATGGAAAAAGAAGGTGGAACACTTCTTAGTTTCTTTTTCAGGAAATTACATGGCAACATAGACTGGTGTTTTCCAAAAGATGTGACTCATTCGTAAAAGTTGTAGAGACCTTCCCTCCTCCGTGATATCTCAGTGAGAAGGCTTTCTCAGCAAGACATTACTTAAGACAGACAAGCAGTGTCCAGAGTCTGGAGGAGAAACAATCTATTAAGATAAAACTTTTATTCTGTTGGAATAAAATCCCATAGAATCCATCTCTTCTGATGGAAGAGAATCCCATAGCTTCCCCAATGTCTTTCGAGCCG
>NW_007023561.1:0-1371 GCF_000164805.1 Carlito syrichta
TGACACACCTGGACCAGGATTCTATCCACCAGGGGAGACACTGGCGTTTTGTATTTAGGTGAGTGTATGTTCGCAGTCCCAAGGAAACACCCCACTTTCCACCCACCCTGAGCATCTCCTAACATCTGATCTGGGTCTGTGCCTACCCCCTGGGCTTCTCCCAATCAATTCATCCTCCTGGCAGTGTCCTGAGATAGGGCCCAGCAGGTACTCTGTATGGGGAATATACCAGGTAGCCATACAACTTCACTTAATTTTTGGAGATCTCAGTGGTCAAGTGTGTTTTTCAATGACGGAAGAATACTGCACTGCGCTGGGGATGAATTACTGTCTTAAATGGAAATATTAAAACTGGCCCAAGGACAAGAGTAATAAACACAGAAAAAGTCACCGTTACCACCACAAATTTGTACTGCATGATGAGACAAATGCAAATCTCCAGTCAGCACCAGTCAAAAAGTGACTATAGTTATAAACATCCCATCTTGCTCTCACAAAGACTCAAAGCCATGTTAGCAAAAAATAATTGGTCTCCAACACACATCCCTGAAACCCTGGAAGTCTGAAAAGCATTGCTGTGGGTTTTCATGCTATTTCCACAATGCTGAGATCTAGTGAAGGCCAGAGATGTGTCTGCAAATGCCACAAGAAAAGGGCTTGCCCAATCCAATGCAGAATTCAGCAGAAGGTAAGAAAGAACACAAAACTCAGGTTGAAGAAAGCCTCTCCCTGGGGTATTTCTTGTCCTTTATTTTGCCCCAGATCCAAGACTTGTGGTTAATTCAGATAAGCACTTGACCTTTGTGGGTGCTCATCCAAAGTCAACCTTCCCGTGTCTGAGGGTCACCTGTAACTCATTAATCTCAGCCCGTTATTGTTTTGCAGGGATGTCTGTTCCATTTAAGATATAAAACTCCTGTACAGATAACATGGTAGGTTAATGCACTCACCTTTCATTCCTTGATTGCTGGGTTCAAACCGAACTCAATTCTGTTATGAGTAAGGATTACGTTTTGATATGTTCCCTGTCCCCAGGAGCCATTTGTCTACAGGTCTTCAAATCCTAAAAGGATGTTGCAGCCATCAGCATACTCTTCAGGGCCCTATACAGGAGGTTCCAGGGAATAGAATGGCCCAGAGGTTACTGGGTCAGGACTGGAGAGGAAAGAACTATTTAGGGAATCTTGCTGAGCGCGTGCTTCTGAGGGCACTATCAGTCTTTTGCCACTCTCAACTCTTAAGATGAAAACAAGGCCATTATCACCTTTCAATAAATAATAAATTGCTTTATGTAGAATCCAGTAGTGTCACACTGTACCTCCCTACAGCGAGAAATGTGCTAGCAGGCAGGCCAGGAAAAAAGGCACAAAC
>NW_007023562.1:0-1337 GCF_000164805.1 Carlito syrichta
CCTGGTATCATTCAGGATGTTCCAGAGGGAGGGAACCTCTCCTCTAGTTTTTCTTTCCTCACTGTAACATCCAAGAATATAGAACAGGTGTGATGCCACATAGAATCTGCAAACTAGAACCAGCCTTCACCTGAGATTCACCAGGGCCAGATGTCAGTCTGAGGATGTACAGAAAACGCAGAGAAGACATTTTCTGCATCATAAGTGTAATGTAGCAACCCCCCAAATGAGAGGGCTTACGTGTAAAGTTCTTACATATTCAAAATAAGTTACCCAGAAGTCCAGCAGGGAAAGACATTGGTTTATGAGAACTTACGGGAGGCACTGATGGCGGCAGGTCAGTGAAGAAAGGGTCTGCCCATGTGGCACTGATGGAGGTGGGTCAGTGTTGAAAGAAACCACACTTCGGGCAGTGCAGCAGTTTTATAGGCAGGCAAGTCAATGCAGCAAATTTCTATCCTATGTTTACAATTAAACTGATTACACGTGATGACCACATTGCTTTCAACTCTGCTCAATTACCTGCACCTTGTGACTACTCATTGCTGGGAATATGCTTATCCTGCAGAGACCAACCAGACCCTACCCCACACTTTACTCCTACATTGACTTTTCCACCCTCACAATCCTCATGTAACATTGATCTCCTGCACGTTCCCTGAGCTGGAAACAAGTCAAACATGACATATGCAACAAAGATCACAGGATCCAAACAGCAAAATTGCTACAATGATTGTAGCACCCACGATTACCTCCTGCCACAAAGAAAAAGCTTAGTGACAGAAGAGGCATATAGGCTAAGGGTGATAGGATAGACATTTGAGAGGAACAAGCAAAGGTGAATCCCATGATTAGGTAAGATGCCTACAACATTCCTGTCCTTGATGGCACATGAAACTTTGGGAAGGCCTCCCCAGGCTGGAGTACCCTGCCTCATCGGGCCTAGAAGCCCTCTTGTCCATGACGTGAAAGGACAGTGGTGGTGTCCTGAATTACCACATAGAAATAAAACTCCCCCTCTTGAGTGTTTGAGACAATCATGTTTGTCCACTTTTCCATTACCAAAGGATGAACATCATCTAGGTTGTGGCTCTTCGGGGATCGGGGTGAGAGGATTGCCTGAGCCCAGGAGTTTGAGGCCAGCCTGGGCAACGCAGTGAGACTTTATCATTACAATAAATTTTTTAAAAGTAGCCTGGTCTGGTAGCATGTGCCTGTAGTCCTAGCTACTCAGGAAGCTAAGGAGAAAGGGTCGCCAGAGCCCAGCAGGCCAACTGGTAGCTGGGAGTGTGCCACTGCACTGCAGCCTGTGCTACAGAGTGAGATGAGACTCAGAA
>NW_007023563.1:0-914 GCF_000164805.1 Carlito syrichta
CAGTGGTTAGGAAAATAAATAGGCCGGGCCTGGTGGCTCATACCTGTAATCTCCGCACTTTGAGAGGTCGAGTTAGAAAGATCAGTGAAGGTCAGGCATTCGAGACCAGCCTGGGCAGCATAGTGAGATCTCACTTCTGTTAAAAAAATATTTGCTGAGTGTGGTGGTGTTCATTTGTAGTCCCAGCTACTCAAGAGGCTGAGGTGGGAGGATCACTTGATTCTAGGAGGTTGAGGCTGCAGTGAGTTATGATTGTAGTACTGCACTTCAGCCGGGGCAACACAGTGAGACCCACCCTGTTTCACACACACACACACACACACACACACACACACACGGAAAACAGAGTCTGGAACCCAGGTCATCGTGAGAGCATTCAGGAGTAAATGAAAGAAATAACGGAAGAGCTCACCGGGAGAGGCTTGAACATGCTCAGGGAGGAATATCTTGGAATTCCATGTCTTTCAGTGGCAGGGCTATTTTTGCCAAATGATGGAAAGAGTGGTGAGGAGAAGAACCCAGGAAGATGGAATTCCCTAGAGCGAGAGGGGAGCTCTGGCCAGGCCTGGGCAGTGGATGGAGCTGACCACAACGACCGCCATCAGGGATAGCTTGGGAAGCATATCTGGCAGCACTCCTGGGGAGACCATCCAATGGTCCTTTCGTCCTCTTCTCACGAGACTGACAAGACATTCTTCAACTGCCAGGCGGTGGGCACAGCAGCTTCCCAGCGAGGGGGACAGCACGGGTCTGAGCCATTCTTTGGGGTCGAACAGGCCCAAGTCCAGATACTTCCTCCGCTGTGTGGCCTTGGGTGAGTCATTTAACCCTTTACCCAGAAAAGAAAAGGATACTGTCACCTACCTTGGAGGTTGGTATAGGAATTAGGTTAAGATGCTACAGGAGTCAAAAAA
>NW_007023564.1:0-908 GCF_000164805.1 Carlito syrichta
TCTACAATAAATCAAAAAAAAAAAAAAAAAAAATAAACAACAAAAAAAACCTCTTTAAGATACTGTTATTACAAGTTTAGCGCTAAAAGGGACCTTACAAATCTTCTATTTCAACCCTCTTGTTATACATTTAGTGAAAGTAAGGTCCAGAGAAATGAAATGACTTGTCAGTCCAGGTGATACAGTTACCAGCAAAACTGGGACCCAGATGCAGACCTCCTGATTCTCAGATTCTTTCTCCCAGATGACACTGACTTCTCAAGAAAGTTTCATTTTATATGCAGGGCAAAGTGTGTTTTATGTTTGTCTACTTCCCTGTTTTTTGAGATTACATTTGTATGCAAAAGGTTATTTCCTCTCCTTGCAAATTAGGTAAGAAATAAATTCATATACAAAATTCAGGTAAATCATTTTTAGATTCATGTCAAATATTGAGGAATTAAGATAGCAAGGAAACAGGATGTCATAAGAAAATTAGACATATTTAGTAGCAGTTTACTGTTTTAGAAATACCAGATGATATTGCAAACTGTTAAAAATCTGAATGTTATGCAGTTGAGAATCCCAGAAGCTGGTTCTTTATTAGATCGTTTTTCCTTCAGAAAACGATTTGAACAGCAACAAAAACTCTTAGAAGAAGAAAGAAAAAGACGCCAGTTTGAAGAGCAGAAGCAAAAGCTCAGGCTTCTGAGTAGTGTGAAGCCGAAGGTAATACACTCACAACTTCTCCACCCAAAACATACATACCCTATGCATACCTCTTCTCACTCATTCAGTGGATTTTATCACTGAGGCACCACCCCAAGCTGAGGCTGTGATTGACTCCTTTCATTTTAGTTTATCTAAGTCCTAAAAAGAAGAATTTTTCTTTTTCTGTAAAGATCTTTGTTGTTGATAAGAATAAGACA
>NW_007023565.1:0-1131 GCF_000164805.1 Carlito syrichta
AAGATTTTCAGTCTCTTTGTTGAAATTCTCACTTGGTTTATGCACTGTTCTCCTGATCTCAGTAAGCACAGCAAATGATGGCTATTGTGAATTTCTTGTCAGGTAAAGCAAATGCAGTGTTTCTGCTCTTACAGGCCATCAGGTGGCTAGATTATGCTGGGCACCCTTAATGCTGGGTCCCATAAACTATACAGAAGCCAGTTCTTTGGGTGACACCAAAAAAATGGTGTCATTAGCTGCACAATCCATCTCTTTTCCTCTACAGGGAGAAAAATGAAAACTGGGATTTTTGTGTCCGTTCCCTCTGTGCTGAGCTAGACTGAGAGGCTATTAGACTGTACAGGTGATTGTCAACCTGTACCACCATCTCAGGTGGTTGAATGATGCAGGGTCTTCTTAGTAGGCCCAAGGCAGGCTAGACAGATGCCTGTCCTCTGGGTAACTCCCAAAAAAGTTGGGGCACTGGATATGTGATGTACCTCTTTCCTTTCCAAGAGAGAAGTTGGAAGCTGAGGTTTTCATCCGCTTGCTCTGTGTTGAGCTAGGGGAAGAAGAATGGGTTTATGGTGATTGCCATCCCACAATGCTGTTTCTGTTCTCACTGCCCCTGGGTAGTTAGATTAAGTCAGTTCTTACCAGAGTTCCAAAACAAATGCTTGTCCTTTGGATCTCATCAGTGCTCCAAGACAGATACTAGTCCCTGGGAAAGTTGGAGTGGTTGATATGTGGTCTACATTTTTCCCTTCCAAAAGAAAAACTGGAATCTAGAGATTTTTGTCCCCTTGCTCTGTATTCATCCAGTGGAAGGGGCTATGAATTATGGCAACTGCCAACCCAAACCACTGTCTTTATTCTCACTGGACTCAGGTGTTATACCAAAGCAGGTCCTGCCAGCATTCCAAGATAGGCTAGATAGAAACTAATCTTTTGGAAGGCCTACCAAAAATTGGGATATTGCACATGTGTTCCAAATCTTTGCTTCCCTAGGGAGAATCTGGGAGCTTCAGTTTTTCTTGTTCATATGGTACTGTATGGAGAGAGGGATTCTCAGATTTTTCTACCAGCTTTGGTATGAGTAGGTTCATCCATTGTGCAGGGACCTCTCAACTAATTTCTGGCCTTCTTACAAAA
>NW_007023566.1:0-878 GCF_000164805.1 Carlito syrichta
ATATATATATATATATATATTTATATCCATCAAGGTTCAACAGCCTAATCTATCTACTGTGTTTTGTTTTTACTATATTGATTTTTATGATTTTTAATGGAGCTTAATACATCCTCTGATATTCTTTTACATAGTTGTAGGCATTTCTCAAAGATTAAAATATTTAGTAATTTAGGTTGTTATATAGACATGTGGTGATTAAAGTAACCCTCAGAGTTACTTTAACTAATTTTAGTTGTTATAATATACTATACTTGTATATACTATCTCACTCAAAAATGTTAAAGTGCTATTCTTAAATCCTTTCTAGAAATGTCTACTATATTTATTCGAGTTACTCTATCAGTTGCATTAGATTAGTGACAGTTTCATGTAGTTCATTTACTGGATTCAAGATATGGTTCAGTTGCTCACAGAGTACAAAAGTTAATGACTTCTGAAAGTGCGCGAATCCCTTTTAACCACCAGTGCATCCCATACATTCAAATTTTGTTTGCTAAATCAGAGCTTCTATCCTTCAAAGTTTCCTGGAGGATACTATCAGAATGAAAAGACTCAAAATAGAAGTCTTCCAAAATGCGAGGTTTTAAATTTAAAAGTATTGCCAGTATAACATTAGTATCTGTTGATGTGGTCACCCTAATTCCAAAAAGTCACCTTCATAGATCTACATAGGCTATGTGTAGTATGCCAAAATAACATTCAGATTTAGTCAATTAATTGAATATCTTAAAAAAACCAATCCAATGCTTGAAAAGCCTCCTTGGTCATGAGGAAAAATTTAGACTATGATGCTAAAAACTGTGTTCCTAGAATTCCTAAATATTTCTAAACCCACTGGCCTCAGAGTCACCTTTTTCTTTTTCCCCAACCCTCAA
>NW_007023567.1:0-876 GCF_000164805.1 Carlito syrichta
GAGCGTGCCATTGCACTCCCGTCTGAGCGACAGAGTGACATTCTAACTAAAAAAAAAAAAGAACATACAAATAATTAAAATGACAGCTGCCTTAACTGAGTAATAACTGGGCGCTCAGCACTGTGCTCGAGATAAATGTAGATAAATATATGGACAATTGGCAGGACACAATGGCTCATGCCTGTTATCCCAGCACTTTGGGAGGCCGAGGCAGGAGGATCACTTGAGTCCAGGAGATCGAGATCAGCTTGGGCATCATAGTGAGACCTCATCTCTACAAAAAATTAAAAATTAAAAAATTACCTGGGCATGGTGGCATGCACCTGTAATCCCAGCTACTCTAGAGGCTGAGGCCGGAGGATCGCCTGAGCCCAGGAGGTTGAGGCTGCAGTGAACCCTGATTGTGCCACTGCATTCCAGTCTGGGTGACAGACTGAGACCTCGACTCAAAAAATGGGTCGGTAAAGTTAGAAGATGATGTAGACAAGATTCTTGATGTTTTAAGAGATGATGCCAGCAAAAAAAAAAAAATTCTTGGTGCCTACACACACATACACACACACACACACACACACACACACACACACACACACTCGCACACATGCACGCACACACGCACTCAGTGTGTATATATTGTATTCTGTATTACAGTGAATTACTTGTTTGGATAATTGAAAAGAGAATGTGTAGCCCTCCTTGAGGAAATCTGCAAGATTGAGGTTGGGGTGAGTGGAAATCTGGAAACGTCTCTCTGGCTATTTAATACAGCCTTTTGTTCAATTGCCTTGGTTTGCTCTTTAAAGATGGCAATGGCGAGATCTCTTTCTCCACGGGGGCCTCTGATTTTGCCCCCCCCCCCCCCTTACCCCCCCCCCC
>NW_007023568.1:0-871 GCF_000164805.1 Carlito syrichta
GAATAAAACTAAGACCCCTAATTCTGTAAATTTAAAACACCAAGTTTTGGGTCTAGGTTCTAAAGTCAGAAAGCAATAATTTCCAGTATAAAGCTGCAGTTGTTCTTGTTTGTTATCTAACTTCACTATGACATTTAAAATAAATGATCAAATCTAGTAAAGCAAGATCCATTTATATTCATTTTTCAGTTGTGAATTATATCAGGACTGTTCAAGTCATTTATTAGTTGAAAGTATTTTTTAGGAAGGTGAAATTCACATTACATACAATTTTTAAGGTGAACAATTCAGCAGAATTTAGTTTATTCATAACATTGTGCAACCACTACCTCTTTCTAGTTCCAAAACATTTCATCACCCCAAAATAAAATGTCATACGTGCTCCCTGTTCCCCTCCCACTCAGCCCCTTGCAACCATCAATCTGCTTTTTATATCTATTCTGGATATTTCTAATAGATGGAATTATATACTGTGTGACCTTTTGTGTTTAACTGCTTTCACTTTTGTGTCTGTTTTGGAGGTTCATTCATTGGTGATTGTGTGGTAGATATACAGGAGAATGCAGTGTTTACAGGAATTATACATGATAGTATCCTGAGGAAATAAAGCCATAGGTCAGCAACTTCTCAAACACTTCAAGGGAAAAACTCTTTGTATTCTACTACCTTTTCTATCAATGTGAGATTATTTCAAAAGAATTTTATCAATCTAAAAATCCTGGAGTACAGAACTTTCCTAGGTAGGTGCATCTATATAATTTCACATTTTAATCAAGCAAAAACTAATAGAAAGGAACTCACTGCTTTTCATTCAGTTTGATATTTCAATAAAATCAAAAGACATCTATATCATATCTCACCAGTGTACATA
>NW_007023569.1:0-870 GCF_000164805.1 Carlito syrichta
CAGGCTCTACTTGCCGGGTGCTTCGTGACACTCATTAGCCAAAGCTAGCAACAGAGTCTGGGTGGGATGGGACTCCACAGAGGCAAATTAACTGGGAGGTGTGTTCACTGAGTCTTCCAGAATGACACCCTTCTAATTCTTGAGGAGGCGCCCTCTCCCCGCCCAACACACATGGCATGCCAGGTCTCTCTGCAAAGTGGCTATAAAGCCAGACATGACTCATATGTGAGCACATAAGTTGGTCCAGCCGCTGCCCTGCTGATGTGTCATTTCATGGCATCATGTGGGTGGAGTACATGGTCTTCATGCCTGTTTTAGCTTGATAACTACATTTTCATCGTCTTCTAAAGAGCCCCCAAATCTATACCAGCTCACTCTCATGAGTTCTTAGACTCATAAAAGACAGGAGGGGGGCAGTTCTCCACCCTGTCTTACAGATGGTGTCTTAGACCTTTACCGTGGGCGATCTCCATAATACTATTGAGCAAAGAAGAATTTTAATTTTTTCTAGGCGATCTCAGCATGTGGATTGTAGTCTAGCCACAGATTGTTGTTAATGCTAGTAGTAGAATACACTTGGATGAAAGAAACTGAAAACCCATTGACTAGAAATATCTTGGAATTAAAAACATATCACCAGCTATAAGCCGGAGCCACTCAGTCAGGCAAATAGATGGGAAGCCATTTCAGCTAATGCATTCTCTCTTGGAGTCGAAGCCAAATCCGGGAAAGAGTTGAGTGCTTTTTAGCCCAATAATGCTGGGGTCTTTGTTTCACAAGAGGCAACCTCCCAACCACAGGAATGAAAGAAAACATTCTTTCTCCACTGTGAAATTAGATTGTGCCATCCCCCAAAGAGAATTAATGCTA
>NW_007023570.1:0-866 GCF_000164805.1 Carlito syrichta
GGAAGGGCTGGGATGCTGCTGACGACGGTGGGCACTGCAGTGGGATCCAAGCTAGCCACAAGGGACATGGGGGCAGGTTGCTGGAGTGTAGGGTGAGCAGGGGAGACTGGAGGGAGACCTTGAGAAGGGCAATGCCAAAAGAAGGTGGAGAGAGGGAGGCCAAAAACCTACAGCACTTAGTATTCCCAAACCTCCATCCAAGTATTAATCAAGCCCTACCTTGCTTAGGAAGCAATTGAGGAAACTGGAAATAAAATAATGTAAAAATCATTTCAAAGCAGTTGGAGGAACAGTATGTTGATGGATCTCTCAGAATGGACACCAAATGCAACGATGATAATTTCCCTATCAACGAGAATCTACTGCAGAGAATGTTTTTAAAAATCTGATCACCAAGATCAACTTTATTGTGAATGTCAGACAGCATTTTCCCCCATTGACCTTTGTAGTCACTGTGGCAGACGTGAATGCTCTAAACAAGTTCAGTGAACAACATGATCTGCCCTTCACCATACCTGATATGGCTACTGTCACCGCTCAGTGTGAAAAATGCTATCAGCAAAGTCTACACTCAATCTCTAATATGGTACAGTTAGCTAGAAAAACCATCCCACAACTCTGTGGCAGCTTACTTAATCAAATCTCCTCGGTCTAGAGAAGAGAGCATCTTGTGATCATATATTGTGGGTATGTGTTTACTCTAGCACTTTAGCCTTATTTATTATTTTTGAAGTAGAATCCATTATCCGTTGCCATGGTATCCCAATAATTGTCATTTCTAACCATGTTTTCTAGTACGTAAAGTAAAGCAAAATTCTCCCCACCAAATAGTTTACTGGTATGATCACATTTCTTATCACCTAGAA
>NW_007023571.1:0-857 GCF_000164805.1 Carlito syrichta
CATCTTGTCAGAGATCTGAAAGAAATATCCCCCCCCCCCCCCGCATCCGTTAGGGTTAGGGGAGGGCAGGGCAGCTGTCCTTAGGACAAGGGGAGAGAAGTATCAGTCAGATGTTGTCAAGATGAGCCAAGGGGCATCTGGCTTTCCCTCCCTGCCTGCCCCAATGTCATCCACAGGCATTTACTAGACTCTGGCCCCAAAGGGGATTTTTTTGCAGGGAAGAGGATGCCTAATCGCAAATCCGGATCTGTAACTCTGCCCTGGGCCTTGCCAGACCCTCTGTTGCTTTGTAATGCAGAGATGTAGCCCCAAGTTCCCAGAATACTCTGGCTTGTGTTCTTGTTGAGACTTTTTCTACTCTCCCATCTGCTGGGATGTTCTGTCTTCCCCAGAGACATTGGGTTGAAACTGCAACCTGGTCTTGATGCTTGAGTTGAACCTACTTGATCAAGTCCTGGAAGAAGAATCAAAGGCTGTTGAAGAAGAATCATGTGCAACTCTTAAAGTCCCTGAATACGTCTTTCAACAAAAATGACTTATTCTTTGAAGATCGAGTTAGATGGAGTGCCCTGAATGGAGAGGAAAAGGCTCTAAAGAGTTAGGTAAACCCCTAGGATGTGGAGAAATGGTGTCTGCCTGGGGTAGGAGGGGGTAGAACCCACCCTGAGCAGGGTCCTTCCAAGGGTCCTCTGACTTGTGCAGTACCTGAGGGGTGTGGAGTTTTCCTTCTCTGGGTTTTCACTGCCTCATCTGTAGCGTGGAGACTCTGGATGAAGTGACTGGTGTCAGCCCGTACCCCTGAGCACCGTACTGTGGAGGGATACTGTGACACGCTTTTACCCTATTGTTATAGTTGC
>NW_007023572.1:0-921 GCF_000164805.1 Carlito syrichta
CCCACAAACCAGACTCTGTTCCTGTGCTGACACACTCCCTCAGTGCTTCCATAACAGCTCTGTGCAGCAGACGCTATTTATCATGCTTCTTACATGCGAGGAAACTGAGGCACAGAGAAGTCAAGCTGGGAAGTGGATAAGTGAGATATATTTACTGATGTGTGTTGGTCATACTGTTTCCACTGAGCTGTCTTGAGTAGGTTTTTAGGTCAGGCTTATATAAGACCCTTCCCAGGTCGAGGGACTCATGGAACATCTGACATGGCCTTTCAGAATTAGCACCACTCGCAGCTGAGGGGACCAAAGAAAGCTGTAAAAATGCAGAAGACCATTTCTCAGGTTTCTTGGCAATAAAAAGGACCAATGCCATGCGCTATGCGGCTCTGCTCGGCACACAGAGGGGGAGTGGTGGCCCCAGAACCTCCTGCCCAGTTTCTCCAGTTCACAATGTGGTGCCATGAGGGAGAGGCTGAATGGAGCACCACCATTACTAGCTTGAGATAACTCAAGCCACAGTCAGCAGCTAAGAACAGCAAGCTAACAACTGCAAGCAGTGGGACATCTAACAGCTTAGGGAATAAGACCCAAATGCAAATGTCTCTCTTCAGAAGTCTGGAGGTTAGCAATTCCTCTACAGCTGGCCCAGCTCAGAGATGCTGCTCAGACCCGGGTCTTCCTTTCTCCTCCTATGCCACCATCAGGCCACTGTCTGCTTGGATGGTCCCCTCTGCAGCTGAGCTCAAGGCAGCAAGGAGAATCAGGTCTCTCTGCTGTTCATTAGGTAGAACAATCCTCCACCAAAACCTCACTCCCAGTTCTCTCCGTTATCCACTGGCTCAATCCAGTGAGATTCCCAGTTCAGCAAAGATCAGAAAGGTTCATCCCAGGGCATAAACAAAATGGGTGGTTTGTAGGTAAAGA
>NW_007023573.1:0-837 GCF_000164805.1 Carlito syrichta
GTTTAAAATCTCTTAACGTGGCTAGGCATGGTGGCTCATGCCTATAATCCCAGCTCTTTGGGAGGCCAAGAAGGGAGGATTGCTTGAGCCCAGGAGTTCAAGACCAACCTGGGCAATATGGTGAGACCTCGTCTCTATTATTAAGAAAATGAAATAAAAGAAAATCCCTTAACATTATAAAATTATTACATAAGTATATATAAGAAAAGAGTTTTTCAAGGTCAATGACATGCTTTCTTTATATAGTGGGTAAAAATCTGTGTCTCGTTTTTACTCACTGGAGTGAGTTTATAATAGAAATCAAGTGGTTAAACCAACCACCAAGAAATAAAAAAAGCTTCTTATAATTAGAAAAAAAACCTTTGTTGGTTTCATTGATAGGTATTTCCCACCCCACACCCCCAAGAGAGAAACTTTTAAAATGTGCCTTTTGATCAGTGCCAGTGTGCCCTTGGCACAGCCTGCTCTATAGTGTCAGACCAGCATAGCAGTGTAGAGAAAAATTGACCTTACACAGAGAGAGCTCTGGACTCTGAGGGGTGACCTCTAGGCCCCTGGAACATCCTACCTAATAGCAGTATCTTCGTTTGCCCGGAGCTTAGGCCACCAGACAGTCTCACAATGTAATTATGACGGGGACTTTGGGCCATGCCGCATCTGTTCTGACCTCCAGAGGAAATGAAAATAAAGGTGTTAGCCTGACCCTAGGAAGGGCAGAAACAAGAGGTCAGCAATGCAGGTGGCAGGTGACTGAGTCCCAGTTAAAACTCTGGACACCAAGCCGGGCTCAGTGACTCAGCCTGTAATCCTGCACTTTGGGAGGCTGAGGTGAGTAGA
>NW_007023574.1:0-837 GCF_000164805.1 Carlito syrichta
AAAAAAAAAAAAAAAAAAAAAGAATTGCTACTGCAGTTAGCCTGTGGAATAAACAGCATTATGTGCAGAGCACATAGCAAGTGGATTGTGTAATGTAGATACATTCAGTAATGGTTAGTTTTCTGTGTTTTTGCTCTGCCACCAGCCTTTCACCTCAAGTCAGATTAGTGTGAGTAGTGCTAATTGAGGCCAAAGTGCAAAATGCAGTTACAGGATAACACGCTTTAAACTTTGTTCATTTTAAGCTATAAAATAAGCTCCTTTCATCAAAGAATGGACCAGCTAAGACTTATTCAAAATATGGTGATTACAACCGAGGGTCTTTCCCACTAATAACAATGAGCAAGATCTTTTTTTATGTATCGAGGCTAGCTGTAGTCATCACCTTGAACCAGGTAGCTGAAAATCTATGTAAAAACATATTTTCTTCTAATGTAAAGCAATTTGATCTTTTGGGGGTTACTTTCTATTTTAATTTCCAAGATAGTTTAGCTTGCTGCCTAAGAGTAAAAATCCAAAGATAGAATCTACCAACGTCTTTCAGAATTGGAGTCAAGTCCTCTCAAACCCTGCTGCTGCTTTAGCATTGCAGTATTCTAAATCCTTTGTTGTCATTTCCACAATGTTCACAGCATCTTTACCAGAATTATTTCATCTCAAGAAACCACTTTCTTTGCTAATCCGTGAGAGGCAACTCTGCATCTTTTCAAGTTTGATTATAAAATTGCAGTAATTTAGTTACGTCTTCAAGTTCCACTTCTCATTCTTTATTTTTTATTTTTTTTTTAGTCAGAGTCTCATTCTGTCGCTTAGGCTAGAGTACAGTGGCATCCTCAT
>NW_007023575.1:0-1109 GCF_000164805.1 Carlito syrichta
TTTTTTTTGAGAAAGCAGGATTTATTGAGAGGACAGAAAAGCTCTCACAGTGGGAGGGGATCCTAGGGGTTTGCCCACCTATTCATATTCTTTATCCATTTTTTTACTAGATTCTTTTTACTTTTATTGATAAGTAGAATTCATTTAAATATTTCAAATACTAATCTGGTTATATTCATTGTCAAGATTTTCTTCCACTCTATGGCTTTTCTTTTCTTTACATTTATAGTGTATTTTATAATATAGAAATGTTTCTTTATTATATTTGAATTTATCAATATTTTCCTTTGTAACTTATATTCTTTGTATCTTAGTTAAGAAATATTTCACTATCCAATAAACTCTTTTATTGGTCTAATTTTATGTGTAAGTACTATTGAATTGTGCTATTGAATTTTGCTATCTACACAAACAGGTAGTTTCTGAATAATGAGAGTTATTCTTCTTTTCTAATCCTTCTCTTTATATTTTTTTCTTGCCTTGCTACACTTTACTTAGGAGAGTATACCTCTACTCCTAGTTTGCTAAGATTGTTCTTTTCAATTAAGAAAAAGTGTTCATGTTGGTCAAACACAGTGGCTCATACCTGCAATCCCAGAACTTCAGGAGGCTGAGGTGGGAGGATAGCTTGAGTCCAGGAGTTGGAGACCAGCCTGGGCAACATAGTGAGAGCTTATCTTTATAAATAATTTTAAAAATAGCCAGGCATGGTGGTGCAAGCCTGTAGTCCCTGGACAACAGAATGAGAGCCCACTCAAAAAAAAAAAGTGTTCATTTTATTAAATGCTATCTTTGCATTGATATAGATAACTATGAATTTTTTCCCTAATAATCAATTATGTGCCTGGTGGTGCTTACTCATGGCAAGTATTTCCTTGTGTGTTATGTATTTAGGACTACAAACTTATCACAAGCAGGGTTCTATTTACAGGAATCTTATACAGCAGACATGGTGGCCTCTCTCTCTCTAGGTCTTTCATTGCTACCATAACCTCAAGGCTATCACAGGTTACAGAACCACTTTTCATGTTAATCCCACAATCATGTGGGATATACGTTTAGTGTAATATTTCTCTCTCTCTCTCTCTCTCTCTCTCTCTCTCTCTCCC
>NW_007023576.1:0-832 GCF_000164805.1 Carlito syrichta
AGTAGTGGAAAGCTGAGATTAACTGCTAGAAATATATGCATATAACCATGCTTATGAACATACAAACAAAAAAATAAAAGTATCATTCAAAACATGTTGTTTTTAAGAAAAAAGTATAAAATATGGACAGGTAATGGAGTATTTGGTGAAATTAAAATACACCTATTCAATGCTCATGTGTGACATTAGTGTATTCTAATTCTTGTTTCTGCAGAGACTGGACTATGATTACTGAGCAGTATACCATATACCTGCAATTCTTTGAATTCCTTACATGCTGGAGCAAAATATGTGGTGCTATACTCTCTCTTTTAACAATATCACTGAATCTTTTGTGATTAGAATAGCAATATGTTGAAGGTCAGAAAATATACCCCCAGATCTTTTTCTAAAATAAATATGTAATGTTGGATTTTGAAAACAAGCTGGCATAAAAATAAAGGAAAACAATCTAAGAATGTTTCCAAATATTGGCATCATGTCAGATTGATAGTTTTTCTTCAGTCTAACTAGTAAATGCAATGGAACAAAAATATAAGGAAAGATACCTCACTTTTTTCATCATGACCCACATCTTGATTTGAACATACAGATGTGCTTTAACCCTATATTAGAAACAATATTATAGTAACCAAAAAAGTGATCTCACAGCATCTAGCATTTGCTTAAGTTTCATTCTTTCTCATTGAAATCTTATTTAATGTACTTCGATGATTTTACTTGCAAAATAGACCCAAGGTCCCATTTTGAAATTATGAAAAAACTCTCCCAAATCCTTTTTGTTTCCACTCTACTCCGCTTTATGAACTGGAGAGCTAGATTATCACCTCAT
>NW_007023577.1:0-1213 GCF_000164805.1 Carlito syrichta
TTCTGATGTCCAATCAAGCCCATTAAAGGGATATTCATGGTTAAAAAATGATAATAGAACCAAGCCTTTAGAAAAGTGAATTTAAAAGTAAAGTAGGGCATTTTCTTGAGATTATTTCTCCAGATAAAATGATGTTTGAGAAAATTACATTCTTACAGAATTTCCCATTTAGATCATATGCAATTGCATTCAATCATAGAAGGATTTGTTGTTTTAACAATCTGTGTAGAAATAACTAAGTTTTTTTTTTTTTTTAAAAAGATGAAGGAAGCTCATTTTGCTAAATATAAAAGATCTGAAATCAACTTGTGTCCACTCTTAGAGAATTAAAGCAACAGTTAGCAAAGTCTTAAGTCTTCTCGGAAGATCTCTAAATATCCATAGAGGAAGCAAAAGGTCTTAGGAACATAGAAGTTCTTTTCATTTCTCTTTCCAATTGAAGGTGTTGAGAAAGAAAGGAAAACACAAGTCAACAGCTGACTATATTGACAGATCCTGGAGACTATCAATATAAAAGAGTCCCTCAAAAGCAATGAGAAAACAAATCGCTAGGCTAACCAAGAGGTTAGACTAAAAATCAACTCAAGAACAAAAAAAATTCAGATCACATCTAAACACAGTTTCTTTGTAAGCTTTGCAAGGCAGCAAGTGTAGTAGCCAGTTGGTCTTGGGGAAATGTATTAAGGAAGCTGACCACTGACAATGGTACAGAAACTGTATAATAATCACACACATATACACAGTTACTACACAGGGGGTAAATAAATGTGGTTTCCATATGAGCAGTGAGGCCTGACACAGTGGGATGTATACCTGGATAAGGCAAGGCAAAGAGATACTTTAGAGAAAGAAGGCAAATAACCCTGAGGGTTAGGATATTCATCTCTTCCTGGAAAGTGGCAGAACTGAGAACGATGGCCAAGTGAGGAGTGCCAGGATGAAGATAAAAGGATAGGATGACAAGTAATGTTTTGAGGTATTATCCCAGGGTGGCTTGGTCACATGCAGGATCCAGGCAGTGATTTCCTAATTCTATTAGGAATGAAAAAATGGGCACAGAGAGATGACTCAACAGGGGTGACTCAACTGTCTGCTGGGAATTTCAGTCTGATAAACACCAACAGCTGATTCTGGCCTCACGTGTTGTGCTGAAACTTTGTCTTCTCAGAAAATAAAGGACAAATGCAACTCAAAATGAATAATGCAGAAGAGA
>NW_007023578.1:0-827 GCF_000164805.1 Carlito syrichta
GGAAAAATGAATTCAATTCATCTTGATATTTAGAAAAAGTGCTTTCTTATTTTATTTTTTAAAGATATGCTGTGTGTTTGAAAAGACATCCAGGTTTTTAAATAGTACTCTCAAAATATTTTCCCTTAGAGGAATAGTATACATTTTTTTTTAATGAGGTGAAGCATCATAACACATTGAACACTTACTTTCCAGTTTAAAAATATAGTGATTTTAAAACAAATCTAACTTATTCTGGGTATAAGTTGTTGGATATCAAAAGTTGACAAGATAGAAATTATTCCTCTGTAAATAGCAAGAGTAATAATAATATACTTATCAAAAATTAATATAGCCTCAAATTTATTAGATTCATATTTTTCAAGAAAAACATACATACCCCTTTTTTGCTAACCACCAAATAACCAGAAAATATAACATTTTAAATAAACAAATTAGTACCATTTAAAAAATGGAGTCCCCTCATGTCCAATATAAACAACTTATTTTGAGCAAAAGATGTTTGTTTTTTCTTTTTTTGTGATAGTGTTTTGTTTATTATCCATGCTAGAGTGTAGTGGTGTGATCATAGTTCACTGTAGCCACAACCTCCTGGGCTCAAGCTATCCTCTGTTTCAGTCTCCTGAGTTGCTAAGACTCAGGCACTTGCCACCATATCCAGCTTATGTATTTTGTTTTGTTTTCTTTTGTAGAGACAAGGATTCACTATGTTGCCCAACCTGGTCTCAAACTCCTAAATTCAAGCAATCCTCCTGCCTCAGTCTCCCAAAATGCTGGGATTAGAGGCATGAACTATTGTGTCCAGTGAGAAGATGCTATTGTAATGA
>NW_007023579.1:0-986 GCF_000164805.1 Carlito syrichta
ACATATACAATTGTCTATTCACATGGCTCTTGAGAAGATCTCTAGCTTTATGGTTTTACAATCTTCCTCAGTAGGAAGCTGGAAGGTTTCAATATCTTTACAGCAAAGTTGGTCACCTGTCTGGACCAAGAGTCCTTACTTCAAGAAAACATTATTCTTTTACTTTGTAAGTAAATCTTGCCTCACTAATATTACCTTCTTGTGGAAAGACATTAGGTTTATATTTCTATAGCTTTTGTGTCTAGCACAATGCTGGCACATCAAAGAAATAAATAATTACAATTGCAATGGGTTCAACAATCCAGTCATAGTAAACTTTAAAATTATGGAAATCACGCACTTTCTCTGCTTTTCCCCACACCAAATGCTAATTTTACCAGCATTTGAAAAAAATAAAAAGTCCTCTTGTGCTGTCAAGTAACATAATCATGACCAAAGCAGAAAAGACTATTGTGATCTATTGGTAAAAAGTTAACAATTTACTTATCTAAAATGCACATAAACATATTCATCTCTTTTACATCAGCAAGACTGAACGGTATGGGTAGTGTTTGATGAAAAGAGAACAAATGAAGACATAAAGGTATTAGTTGAAATATTTTTCACACACAAACACACACAGATACATCTTGACTGGTAATTGGACAATGTAGTGCTAGGTATTTTTTGAATTAATACTTTTTTGGAACAGAAAAAATAAGAAAATTATTATAAAAAGGAGAAACATAGTTCTTTATTATTTTCAAATAATATTTGTCATGAATAATTCTACAATTTTTAAAAAAGAAACAGATTTGCTTTTATTTAAGTAAAATGTTGTTGTCAAGGGCAAGTAGATTTTTGTTGTACTAGCAACTTAGACTCTGAAATAATTTGTTTTCCTGTGTATGTTCTATTAAAGTAATTTATCAATTAGTAAGTATGAAAAAAAACCCTTTCTATATACCACTTATTCACAGATTTGGTACAGAGAGTTGAAATGGTTT
>NW_007023580.1:0-813 GCF_000164805.1 Carlito syrichta
AAAAAAGGATTTGAGAAGACGACTAGTATTGAAGATAAGCAAAGACGATACAACATACAGATAAAAGGAGCCCCTGAAGAAGAAAACCAAAACAAAGAGATGAAACAAATGCAAACACTATAATTCAAGAAAATTTAGCAAAAGTTTTAAAAGCACAATGCTACATATTGAAATAGTGCATCTATGGGCTTGAGAACATTAAGCTAGAATGACTCACTTCAAGGCATATTTTAGTAAAAATATTGGATGTTAAAGAAAAAGAAAATATTCTTTGGATATCTAGGCAAAAACAAAAACAGGACCTTTGTATCATGAAGAAAATATAATTATATTGTTACACTGATATCAATGCTTCATGCCTGAAATATGAAATAACATCCTTAAACTATCAAGAAAGAACATGTAATCCAAGGATTTTGTAGTCAGCAGAACTGGCTATCAAGTATAAATGGTGTAGCAAGCAGTTATCAACAATAAACAAACTCAGAAAATATTGTTTTCAGGAGATCTTTCTATGAAATTTAGAAAACAAAGTTTAGACAACCAGAATAACTAGAGAGATTGTAGTATGTGATGACTATATGATCTGAAAGTAAAAATAGAGTAAACCAATAAAAATGCAAAAAAAACTGATTGTATATTTCTAAGTATATTTTTGAACGCTCTATTTTTTCCATTAATCTATGACATCTGTTTTAAAACAAATATTGTATTTTCTTGATTACTTTTGCTATATGATAAGTCTTTGTGTGTGTGTGTGTGTGTGTGTGTGTGTGTGTGTGTGTGTGTGTGTGTGTAAACAGGATCGCTATG
>NW_007023581.1:0-807 GCF_000164805.1 Carlito syrichta
AAAAAGAAATAGGTTCAATTAAGTGTTGTACATGTTCTGTTAGAATCCCCAAAGGTTACAAAGTGATGACTGTTTTCACCTGTATAGATCAGCAAACAGCTGTATAAAGGGAGTGATGCCTGGGCATAGCTCACGATAAGTAGTTTTTCTTCATAAAATGAAGAGGCCAGTGTTACTATGTTTATGTTCTTTATCGTACTGAGCTGATAAAACAAAAAAGACCCACAGGTATAGTGACTAAAAAAAATGACTTATTTCCCTCCCACAACACAGTACAGAAATTGGAAGCTAGTCTAGTGAGCAAGTGAACATAAGCACCTCTGTTCCATGGTCCTTTTGAAGACAAGGTTTCATCTGTTTTGTAGTTTTACCAATAATTAGGGTGCTACACTGGATCGCTTAGGCTGCAGGTTCACAGGTAGGGCAAAAAGGAAGCAGAGAACAAGTACATACAAGTTGAAAACATCACTTCTGTTCCTATTCAATTATCTAGAAATTAATAAAATAGCCATATATAGCTGCCAACAGAGTCTACTAAATATAGACCTTAGCTGGATGACCATGTACCCTGCTGAAATTCAAATACTCCAGGGCACAGTTCTATTCTAATAGAGAGAAATGAAAATGGATTATGTGGGAAAATTAGTCTCCAGCACAACTTGGAAAAATGTCAAGGTGGACCAAAAAACAAGGGTATAAATATACTTAGGCATGCATGCTGTTTAATATATGGAAATCTTTAAAATGTTGACCTCTATATAGGTTAATTATTTATAATTTGGGCTTAAACTATTATATAGAATTTTT
>NW_007023582.1:0-803 GCF_000164805.1 Carlito syrichta
CTGTAGGTGCTACCTCCTTTTTTGTGTCCTCACACGGTCTTCTCTCTGTGTGTGTCTGTGTTCTGTTCTCCTCTTTTCAGGACACCCATCACATTGGGTTAGGATACGAGCTTGTGACCACTTTTTAATTGCCTTACCTTTTTAAGACACTATCTCCAAATACAGTCGTGTTCTGAGGTGCTGGGGCTTACGGCCTCAAGTTATGAATTCGGGAGGACAAAATTCAGCTTATAACACCGGGAAACCCTGGATGAGGACTCAGCTGCTCTGGACCAGAGTGAGATAGAATTCCAGGGAAGGAGGTGCAAGTGGCCACCTTTCTCCGCTCACAGATGTCTTGATCTTCCATGGGCTTCTTTCCTCTGATTGTCCTCCTCCAACCTCCAGGCTATTTTCTTCCCCTGCCCTAAGTCAGGGAAGGGAACTCTCCATGGCCCTGAGCCACCTTTTTTGCTTCTTTCCCCCCAGCCTTTTCCACAGAGGCCCCCCCTTTCTAGGAAGAGGGAACCTCTCCAGTTCCTGCCAATAGTTACAGCTAAGCTAGATGTGAAGGTAAAGACCAACCTGGGGTCTTTACCCCAATGGAGACGCAAAGGGCATTGGACAGGGGAATGGAAAAGAGAGTTTCAGGCCGACTCTGCATGGGCATGTGACCTCCAGTGCTTTATTTTTAGTGCCGGCTTGTAATATGCCACCTTCACCTCTTCACTCCACACCACTCACGCCAGACAGCCACTGGCCCCAGCAGATGTGCAGAGTCATGGAAAGACCCCGGGCTCAGGCACGCAGATCTGGTTTGACTC
>NW_007023583.1:0-786 GCF_000164805.1 Carlito syrichta
CCTGGGTGACCGAGTGAGACTCCAACTCAAAAAACAAACCAAAAAAATTCCCTTCTCATTCCCAAAACTGGTTCTTAGGGCCACTGCCTTTGTGAGAAAGTCTGGGGGTCTCTCACACAGGAACTTCCAAAGAGAAAGAGAGCTCACAAGGAGACTCAGCAGAAGATACAAGCTGGGGACATCGTTCATTTCTATTCCCAGTACCTAGCATGGAGCCTGCTGTGTAGTTGACGTTCAATGATTGTTAAGTGAATTTGTGGAAGGGAGAACTCAAAAAAAATAACAACAACAAAAAAAGCAGTTCATCAGTATTAATTTTTCTTATATTTAAGCAGCGCTTAGAAGCACATAAATAGTACACCAGATTCTAAGGAAAAATTATTTTTAAAATCTAAGTGTTATTTACACTGAAATAGCCTATGTGTTATTTTTATAATAAGAAGACCTGTGATAACTTCTGTTGTTTTAGGAACAAAAAATTAGATCAACTTTGGTTTTTTCCTTGGCCAGTGCGAGTTGAGTTTTATGTGACTTATGGGTCCTGTTGCCCTCCAGGGAGAAGGCTAATGCATGCGGCAGTGGTTTTGGCAGGACTGTAACTGAAGGCATCATTCTCATCCAAAAGTCAATTTTTTGGCCAGAGCTAGATTTTCTTGACTGCAGATTTTGGTTCCATCAGAAGGAACCAAAACATATTCCTCTCTCTGCCTGGCACAGTGGCTCACACCTGTAACCCCAACATTTTGGGAAGCAGAGGTGAAAGAATTGCCTGAGCCCAGGGCCAAG
>NW_007023584.1:0-3016 GCF_000164805.1 Carlito syrichta
GTACTCTTCTTTTGGTTTTTCTTCATTTCTGTAGATTTTTCTCCCTTTACCCCTTTCCCTCCCCCTCTTCAATTCTGTTTTTGAGGGAAGGTGGGGTTGCTTTTATTTCTCTTCTGCAATGACCTGTTCTTCCTTATGAGGGTCTTCTGGTTTTGTTCACTTTTCCCTCTGCTTTACAGTCTGTCTATTCAGCAGTTTGCAGTCTTGGTCCGTTCAGAGAATCTCACCAGTTCACCTATGCCATCGCCATCTTGCCCCATCTCTCTTTGTTTTGTTTTTAACAATTATGGGCAGGGGCCCTTTAAGAAATTTGGGAAAGGAAGTAAATACCCCAATACACGCTGTGTGTCTCTGAGTCCCTGGGCAGATCTCTGTGTTCTGGGATTGCCAACATGCCAGAAAGGGCTTCTCTGTACTTCTAAAGCAGTTGTTTCCTGAATCTCTTGTTTCTTAGTAATGTAGAGACTTGGAGTTTTCCTAAATATACCATATCTAAACACAAATATTTATAGAGGTACTATGGGTTATGGTTTATCATTTGAACCATGAATGAACCTTCTGGAGAATCTTTTAAAGCATATATGTATTTTTTCCAGAGTAAAACTAGATTTATATTTTTCTTAAAATAAAAATAATACTTAATTTTTTTATTAATACATAATAGGTGTACATATTTATGGGGTACATATGATATTTTGATACATGCATACAATGTGTAATGATCAAATCAGGGGACTTGGGATATTCATCCCTTCAAACATTTATCATTTCTATGTGTAGGAAACATTCCAAATCTTCTAGCTATTTTGAAATACACAATAAGTTCTTGATAACTATAGTCACCCTACTGTGCTATTGAACACTAGAACTTATTCCTTTCATCTGATTGTATTTTTGCATCCATTAACCAAGCTCTTTTCATCCCCCACCCCACACCTGCCTCTGGTAACCACCATTCTACTCTTTACCACCGTGAGATCAAATTTTTTAGTTTCCTACATATGAGTGAGAACATGCAATATTTGTCATTCTGAGCCTGACTTATTTCACTTAACGTAATGTCCTTTGGTTCCATTCATGTTGTTGCAAATGACAGAATTTCATTCTTTTTTATGGCTGAATAATATACCAAATTTTCTTTATCCATTCACTCATAGATTGATTCTTTGCAGTAACAGGGATATAGCTGGAGACATCATACTTGTCTTGGCTATTGTGAATAGTGCTGCAATAAGCATGAGAGTGTGGGTATCTCTTTGACATATTGATTTTCTTTTTTTTTAATCAATATTTTTTATTTTAATATTGTGGGGTACAGTTAAGTTACATATTTGTATACAGTTAAGCATACAAATATGCTTCATTCAGGCACCCTTGTTGATAAGATGTGTCTCCCCGTCCCCAGACAGATATTGACTACCGTTAATCCCATCTCCCTTTCCCTCCCTCCCCCCATAGTTTCCCACCACTGTCAATCCTTTTCTTATAGTATTATGATAGATGTTCAAGGACCACTATATGAGTGAGAACATGTGATACTCAGAGCTTTGTTTCTGTGAGAGGTCACTCAGTATTATAGACTCTAGTTCCATCCAGGTTGCTGCAAAATTCATGATTTTGTTCTTTTTTATGGCTGCGTAGTATTCCATTGTGTATATGTACCACATTTTTAAAATCCACTCCTTTTTTGATGGACAGCATGGTTGGTTCCAGGTTCTTACTTTTGTGAACAATGCTGCAATAAACATGTGCAGTTATCTTTTTTGTAGAGTGATTTGAGTTCTTCAGGGTATATTCCCAGTAGAGGGATTGTGGGGTCATATGGGAGGTCGATATTTAGAGCTTTTAGGAATCGCCACACTGTTTTCCACAGAGATTGCACTAGTTTGCACTCCCACCAACAGTGTATAAGTGTTCCCTTTTACCACACCCTCTCCAGCATCTGTTATTTTTTGGGTTATTGATAATTGCCATTCTGACTGGAGTTAGGTGGTATCTCAATGTGGTTTTGATTTACATCTCCTTGATTATTAGTGAGGTTGAACATTTCTTCATGTGTCTGTTGGCTGCTCAGATGTCTTCCTTTGAGAAGTGTCTGTTCATATCTTTTGCCAACTTTATAATGGGGTTGTTTGTTTTTTTTCTTTTCAGCATGTTTGAGTTCCTTGTAGTCCAAGATATTAAGCCTTTGTCAGACCTGGAGTTGGCAAATACTTTTTCTCAGTCTGTGGGCTGTCTCCCTGCTCTCTTGATGGTTTCTTTGGCTTTGCAGAAGCTTGTCAGTTTAATGAGGTCCCACTTGTCTATCTTATCTCTTATGACCTATGGGTTTCGGGTTTTGTTCAGGAATTGGATGCCAGTTCCGATTTCCATAAGGGTGTGTCCTGCATTTTCTAAGGTTCTTATGGTTTGAGGTTTTACATTTAGGTCTCTGATCCATTTAGAGTTAATTTTTGAGTATGGGGATAGATAGGGGTCTTGTTTGAGTCTTCTGCATGTGGTCAACCAGTTTTCTCAGCACCATTTACTGAATAGGTTCTCCTCTCCCCATTGGTGGGTGGTGGAGGCTTTGTTGAAGATGAGTTGAGAAATTGAGGTTTTGTTTCTGGAATCTCAATTCTATTCCACTGGCCTTTATGCCTGTTCCTGTACCAACACCAAGCTGTTTTGATTATTGTAGCTTTATAGTAAAGTTTGAAGTCTGGTAGTGTGATACCTCCTGCTTTGTTTTGTTTGCTGAGGATTGTTCTGGCTATTCTTGGTCGTTTGTGTTTCCATATGAATTCCTGTATTGTTTTTTCTAGCTCTAAGAAGAATGTTGCTGGTAATTTGATGGGTATTGCATTAAATCTGTAGATTGCCTTAGGTAGAGTGGACATCTTTATGATCTTGATTCTTCCAATCCATGAGCATGGGATATTTTTCCACTTGTTTCCTTGATTTCTTTGAACAGTGTTTTGTAGTTTTCATTGTAAAGGTCTTTCACATCTCTGGTTAGGAAGATGCCAGGGTATTT
>NW_007023584.1:4065-6437 GCF_000164805.1 Carlito syrichta
GCAGCCTCAACCCGCTGGGCTCCAGCGATCCTTCCGCCTCAGCCTTCCAAGTAGCCGAAATTACAGGCATGCACTATCACGCCCGGCTGATTTTTTGATTTATTGTAGAGATGAGGTCTCGCTGCCCAGGCGGGTCTCGAACCCGCGGTCTCAGGCAATCCACTCACCTCAGCCTCCCAAAGGCGTGGGATTACAGGCTGAGCCACCAAGCCCAGCTGTAGGTAGTTTTCTTATTACATAGTCAATTTCTTTGATTGTTATTGGTCTATTTAGGGTCTCAATTTCTTCTTGTTTCAACCTAGGCAGGTTGTGTGATATCAGAAAGTCTTCCATTTCCTTAAGGTTTTCCAGTTTGTTTCCCTACAAGTGTACATAGTAGTCTTTAATGATCTTTTGTATTTCTTCGGGGTCAGATGTGACTTCATCTTTTGTGTTTCTGATTGTATTTATTTGGGCATTTTCTCTTTTTTTCTTGGTCAGTCTAGCTAAGGGACCATCGGTCTTGTTTATCCTTTAAAGAACCAGCTTTGTGTTTCACTTATTTTTTTGTATTATCTTTTTGTCTTCTATGTCCCGGATTTGGGCTTTTATTTTGGTGATCTGGATTCTTCTGCTGCAGTTAGGGCTTTGGTGGTCTTGCTTTTCCAGTTTCCTAAGGTGACTTGTTAGGCTGTTGATTTGTGATTCTTCCATTTTCTTCATGTGTGTTTGTAGGAATATGAATTCCCCTCTTACTACAGCTTTCATGGCATCCCAGAGATTTTGGTAAGGTGTCTCTTCATTTTCATTTGTTTCCAGGTATCTTTTAATCTCTGTTTTGATTTCATTGTTGACCCAGGAGTTGTTTAGCATCATGCTGTTTAGTGTCCATGTCTTTGTGGGTTTGGGGGGAAGCTTGTCGGTGTTGATGTTTATTTTTATTCCACTGTGGTCTGAGAAGGTGCATGACAAAATTTCCATCGTTTGAAATTTGTTTATGCTTGATTTATGTCTAAGTATGTGGTTGATCTTGGAGTACATTCCATGCAGTGCTGAGTAGAACGTATATTCTGTGGTTGTTGGGTGAAGCGTTCTGTAGGTATCAATTAAGTCCATTTGGTCCAGAGTCACATTGAGATTCTGGATCTCATTACTGATTTTTTGTCCTGATGATCTGTCTAAGGTTGTAAGTGGGGTATTAAAGTCCCCAGTTATGATGGTGTTAGAGTCAATATCTTTCTTTAGTTTTCCTGGAAGCTGCTTTATGAAAGTTGGCACTCCTATGTTGGGTGCATATATGTTTAGGATAGATATTTCTTGTTGATGAAGTGAACCTTTTATCATTATGTAGTAGCCTTCTGTATCTTTTTTAATTTTTGATAGCTTAAATGGTATTTTTTTTTGTTTTTTGAGTTGGAGTCTCACTCTATTGCCCAGACTGGAGTGCAGTGGCCGCTCCCGGCCACCGCAGCCTCAACCTGCTGGGTATTTTGTCTGAAATTAGGATCATGACTCCTCCTTTCTTTTGTGTTCTATTTGCCTGAAAATTTGTTTCCCATCCTCTTACTTTGAGTCTGTGCATGTCCTTTCTAGTGAGATGGGTCTCTTGAAGACAGTATATTGTTGCCTGGTGATATTTTATCCATTTTGCCATTCTATGTCTTTTCAGTGGTGCATTTAGTTCATTCACATTCAGTCTAATTATTGAAATGTGTGAGTTGGTCCCTATCATAGAGTTCTTATAGAGTTGTCTTGGTTTGTTGTCTTTCTTTTGGTTTTGGGGTTGGTTTGTGTGTATTTTATTCTTTTTCCTGTACTCTTGTGAAGAACGTTGTTCTTTTTTCATTTTCCTCTGTTTTTAATACTTTCTTAAGTGTTTCATGTAGAGGTGGTCTGGTGGCAGTGTAAGTTCTTAGGGATTGGATATCTGGGAAAGATATTAATTCTCCCTCGCTGATGAAGCTTAGCTTGGCTGGGTAGGTTATTCTTGGCTGAAATTGTTTATCTCTTAGGACTTTGAAGATAGGGATCCAAGCTCTCATAGCCTGCAGCGTTTCTGTAGTTAAATCTGCTGCTATTCTAATTGGTCTTCCATGGTAGGTGATCTAGCCTTTTTCTCTTGCTGCCGTTAGGATTTTTTCTTTTATACCTACTTTGTTTAGGCAAATTATTATGTGTCTGGGAATTGATCTTCTCATTTGTTATCTTGCAGGGGTTCTCTGAATCTCTTGTGTGTGAATTTTTGCATCACTGATAAGATGAGGGAAGTTTTCTTCAATAATCTCATTGAATGTTTGTTCCAAGGTGGTTTCTATTTCCCTTTCTGTTTCAGGAAGGCCAATTACTCTTAGGTTCTTTCTCTTGAAGTAATCACTCATCTCTTGAAGGTTCTG
>NW_007023584.1:6734-18466 GCF_000164805.1 Carlito syrichta
GTTTGCATTCTGAAGTCAGTTTTCTCAGTGTCTGCCCTCCCAGGAGTCTGGGAGAGACCTATATTCTTCTTTTGGTTTTTCTTCATTTGTGTAGATTTTTCTCTCTCTCCCCCTTTCCCTCCCCTTCTTTAATTCTGTTTTTCAGGGAAGGTGGGGTTGTTTTTGCTTCGCTTATGCAATCTCCTGTTCTTCCTTATGAAGGTCCTCTGACTTTGTTCACTTTTGAAGTTGTAGTGTGGGCTGTGGGCTGTACTTTTTGCAGGTTTGAGGTTTAATTGAGGGGGAAACTGTGATTCAGAATCTATCTACTGACTCCAGCATCCACCAACAGGTGTATGGGCACACTGGAACCTATTTACCACTGCCTTACAATCTGTCTGTGCAGCAGGGTAGATTTGGTCCCTGGAACAAAAGGAGGTATGAAAGAGGAAAATAATGGAGGAAGGGGGTTCAATAGGAAGTTAGAAAGAGAGAAGAGTGAGAGGGAAAACAGACATAGATACCAACAGGTGAAAAAGAGACACAAGGCCAGAGAGAAGTGAAAAAGACACAAGCAAAATTCCCTAAAGCATACCAGTAACTACACAAAGACAGTCCAATAAAATCATGCCTTTTGATGAGTTTTCCCCAACACAAACAGATAGTCCACATCAAAAAGCAAACAAAAGTGAGCAAAAGAAACAGTCAAAATGATAAAATCAAAAGTCAAAATAAGAAATCAACATATTGATTTTCTTTCCTTTAGATATATATGTGGTAGTTTTCTTTTCTTTTTTTTTTTTTTTTTTTGAGTTGAGGTCCCACTGTTGCGGGTTTTTCAGGTCACTGGGCTTCAAGAGTGTCAGCTCAATGGGCCAGCCAAGCCCCAGAGAATCGTCGAGGGGCTGGTAAGCCTACCCCTGGAAGTGTCAACTCTAATGGACTGGCAAGCCAAGCCCTGAAAGTGTTGCGATTTGGGGGGGGCTGGCAAGCCAAGCCCTGAGAGTATTGCGACTTGGGGGACGGCAAGCCTAGCT
Source organism: Carlito syrichta (assembly GCF_000164805.1). Classification (NCBI taxonomy): domain Eukaryota; kingdom Metazoa; phylum Chordata; class Mammalia; order Primates; family Tarsiidae; genus Carlito; species Carlito syrichta. The sequence continues at coordinate 7,751 of NW_007023584.1, forward strand.
CCTGGGGTGTTGGCTGTAATGGACTGGCAAGCCAAGCCCTGAGAGTGTTGCTGGTTCAGTGGGTTGGCAAGCCTAGCCCCCTGGGTGTCTCAGCTTAGTCTTGCTTTCTTCCAGCAGCTCTCCTGGTTCAGTTGGCTCCATTGGCTGGCAAGCTAGCCTCTGGGGTGCACGGCTATAATCTCCTGCAGCTCTTCAGGGTCAAGTTTCTTGTCTCATGCCCAGGAAGAATGTGGAACATGGACAGCTGGAAAGTGAGTAAGCAGGATTTATTGAGAAGACAGAGAAGCTCCCACAGTGGGACCGGTTGGGACCCAAGGGGTTACCAGTCTGGGGCCAAAACCTGGTGTTTACATAGCCTTAAGTTCAAGCCGATTGGCTTGCACTAGCTGTGAGCTGCTGCTGTTTTGAGTGGTCAGTATTAAGGATCAATCAGCAGGAGGTAGGAACCTAATGGTGAGTTGATTGGTTGCTTTTCAATCCCAGCAGTGAAGACTTTAGCTCTAGCTTAACAAGGGAGCTTGTTTACCAATGCGGAGGCTGAGAGGCCTGCCAGGGGTTTACTACATTGTTACCAGAGGACTCGTCTGTCTGTCTGCCTAGTCTTTCTCTAGCTATCTCCTGTCTCATTCTCCCCTCTGTTGATCATGGGCATTCTATGGGGACCACAGCTAGGGATCCTCAGGAGGGTGATCTAAAGGTTCTTAGTAGGAAGAAGCTTCCATACAATGTTCCATCTGCATCACCATTTGGAGTTTGATAGCCTCTAGGTGAGAAGAAACAAACTTTGCTAGAAGGTTAGCTATACACATAAGCAAAACAAAAGGAGCTATTAAGGGAAAATCTCATGTCCATATGTTGGAAATCCCTAGAGGATAAAAAAGATTGTAACCAACCGGTCCTGAAACTGCCTGCTCTTGTAAAGAGTCAATGATTTTATTATTTTATAACCTGTAAAGTCTCTTCTACTTGGGAGGAAGTGTTAATATGGAAACAAGTTTCATTTAATAACACACATGTTCCCCCATATCCCACCATGAGCATATCTAAAGTTGGAATAATCACCCTGTTGAGCCATGTAATGGAGGGTGCTTAGAAGAAGCTACGATTAATGATATTAGAAATAGGAAGCAAGATGGAGTAGGCATTTTGCTTGTTCCTGAGGGAAATTTCTGGGGTAGAAAACAATCCCATGGACACTCAGGATTAAGAGGTCTTGACAGAGACATCTAACAGTACAAATTAAGATGAAAACAAAGTCAGCAAGTATAGGTAGGACCATTAGAAGGAAATTCATAGGCAGTTAGTAGTGCCACTTACCTTTTACAATCTTAGTTCAATTCTGTATGCTCTTCCCAGTCAGCTGAGGCAACTTGTCCTGGACTGCACACTTTCATTCTAGTATGATGGATCCACAAGTCAATACTTATAACCTTTGTTGCTGATGGGGTGGAAAGAAGAACAGTGTAGGGTCCTTCCCAAACTGGGGTCAAAGAAGTGGATAGAGAAGGAAGGGCCTTCACCAGTACCAAGTCTCTGGACTGAACAGGGGTGGCTCTAGGTCCCGGGGTTGGGCCTCTGTTAGTTGTCTTAATTCTTGTTGAAAGTAGGCCAAAGAAGTAACATATTTAGTTAAGTCTAAGGTCTCTTGGTCCAGCAGGAGATCAGTGATTAAGAAAGGTCATCCATATATCATTTCAAAGGGACTTAGCCCCAGTTTAGATGGAGTATTTTAATATATAGTAGGGCAATGGGAAGGAGAGTGAATCAAGGGAGATGAGTCTCCTGTGAAAGCTTTTTGAGGAGCCTTTTGATGATGTCATTCATTTTCTCTATTTTCCCTAAGGATTGTGGTCTCCAAGCTTAGTGAAGATTGTATTGTATGCCCAATGCCTTTGAGATTCCCTGGGAAATAACTGCTTTGAAGGAGGGACCATTGTCACTCTGGAGGTACTTAGGTAACCCAAAGCGAGGAATTATTTCATTGAGCAATGCTTTTATCACCCCAGAAGACTTCTCCCTCCGACAGGGAAATGCTTCTACCCAGTTAGTGAAAGTACCCATACAAGGAGATACTGGATGCCTCTTACTTTTGGCATATGCATAAAGTCTATTTCCAGTCCTCCCCTGGGTAACGTCCCTTTTTTTTGCATTTTAGGAGGAAGAATTTGCCTATTGAGGGGGTTGTTTACAAGGCAAATCTCATAAGCATTAACAACCTGTTTGTTTCTGGTAGATTTTTTTCCCTGAGAACAGCCTTTGAGACCGTTGGAAAGTTTTCTCTCTTCCAAAGTGAAAGGTCTGTTGGAGGGTTTTAAGAACCTTCCATTGGCAGGAGGTTGGCAGATGAAGTTTGCCATCCCCTGATTGTAGCCATCCTGAAGGCTGAAAAACGTATCCCTGGGATGTAGCCCATTCTATCTCTGCAGGAGAATATTGGGGTTTTATATCTTTCGAGGGGCCCTCCCAAATTAGGGACCTCAAATGGATCAGAAGTCTGGGTCTTCCTTGCCACTAATTTGGCTGTTTGATCCGCTAGTCTATTTCCTTCAGCTATTTCATCGGTTCCCTTTTGATGACCTTTACAATGTATTATTGCCACTTCCCGAGGGAGGAAGGCTGAGGAAAATAACTTGTCAATTTCCCGATGACATTTAATAGGGAATCCCTTAGCTGTAAGAAAATGTCTTTCTTTCCAAATAGTGGCATAGGCGTAAAGGACTCAAAAGGCATATTTGGAGTCAGTAGAGATGTTTACTGACGTCCCTTTACTTAATTCGAGGGCCCTTATAAGAGCAATTAATTTGGCTAGCTGAGCACTTGTATTTGAGGAAAGAGGTGCACTTTCAACAATGTCATTGGAAGTGACTATAGCATCTACTGCCTTACAGATCCCTTGCTCCACAAACGAATTTCCATCAGTAAAGAGAATCCAGTCTGGGTTTTCTACAGAGGCTTCCTTCAAGTCCTCTCTGGCTGCCTAGGTTTGTACCACCACTTGTTCACAATCATGTTCGCATTCCCCACCATTGTCAGGGAGGAAGTTGGCTGGGTTCAGAGAAGAACATGGTTTTATGTGGATTGCAACTCCTTCTAATAATAAGGCCTGAAATTTAAGAAGGCAGTTATCAGTTAGCCAGAGGCTCCCTTTAGAGGATAGCAGTCCTTCCGTGTTATGTGGAGTATACACAGTTAAGTTTTTTCCCGTTGTTAGCTTACAACACTACTGCTGCCACTGCTCTTAGGCAGGCTAACCATCCCTTAGCCACCAGATCAAATTCTTTGCTTAGATAGCCTACAGGTTGTTGGACTGGACTCTAGGTCTGGGTTAGAACTCCCAGGGCCATTCCTCTTCTCTCAGACACGTAAAGGTTAAAAGACTTCCCTATGGGGAAGACTAAGAGCCAGTGCTGCAATTAACCTTGTTTTAATTGGTCAAAGGCTTTCTCAGCCTCTGGTGTCCAAATTAGATAATGAATTCTAGCCGATTGAGTCTCCTTCACCAACTGGTTGAAGGGGCGTGCTATTTCTCCATATCCAGGGATCTGTGAAAGGCTATCCTAAAGAAATAAATCAGCTTAAGGAAAGGAAAGCCTTGATCTGGCAGTTAAAGAATTACAAACAATTCCACAAACTTTCACAAGCAAAATGTTCTAACTGCAAGTTCTCGCCTCTGTAAACAGCTTCAGGCCATTTCCGTAGTCTGTTACAAGATAAAGCATTCATTTGTAGAACAAAGCATCTCTCATAAGGGCTAACTAAACAAAAGCAGTGCCAAACAGGAATGTGTGGTTTAGCCAACTGCAGCTGTAAAAGACCCCGAACCAAATCAAATTGTACTTAAGCCCAGCCCCGCTGAGCAGTGGGGCCCTTGCCTGGGACTTTGTGTCTCGAGCGTAAGTGGTCGCCAGCTGGCTCTCGGCTCAATAAACTTCTCTTGGTACTTTGACTCAGCTCTGGACACTGACTCGTGTGTCTCGATTCCCTATTACAGATCCATAGCCTGAAAAATCCTGTAATGCCCAAGAATCCCCTCAATTGCTTGAGAGATTTTGGGAGGGAAAAGGGGCAATGGGTTTGATCCTTTCTTCACCTAATGCCCTTGTTCCTTCTGATGAGACTATGCCCAGGTATTTCACAGAAGCTTGACAGAGCTGAGCATTGGATTTTGAGACTTTGTATCCTCTGTCAGCCAGAAAATTGAGAAGAGCCTTATTACTTTCTGGTGAAATACCCTCAGTTGGGGCACACAGAAGGATGTCATCAACATATTGCAATACCTTTACCTGGGGAAATGAGAACTCAGAGAGGTCTTGTGACAATGCTTGGCCAAACAGATGAAGACTATCTCAAAATCCCTGGGGCAGTACTGTCCAGGTTAATTGGGGGAGTGATTGGAAGGATCTTCAAAGGCAAATATATATTGAGAATCAGAGTGTACTGGAATGCAGAAGAACGCATCCTTTAGGTCCAGGATCGTGAACCATTTGGTTCCCTCAGGTATTTGGGTTAATAGAGTATAGGGATTGGTAACCACTGGATGAATTGGAACCACAGCCTCATTAACAAGGTGGAGGTCCTGAACTAGTCTCCATTCCCCATTGGGTTTTTGTACTCCCAATATCGAGGTGTTACAAGGGCTGTTACAGAGTTTAAGGAGGCCCTGTTTTTTTCAGATTATTGATAATAACTTCCAATCCCTTCTTAGCCTTGAATTTTAGGGGAAAAAGTGGGGTTCTTAAGATGAATACGAATGGGTACAGCTGTTGTAACCCAGCCAACTTTTCCCTGGGTTGCCCACACTTCCGGATTGATATCTGTCTCCACCAAAGGAAGGCAGAGTTGCTGTCCAGGGACCAGAAGAACAATGGCTCCCATACGAGCCAAAATGTCTCTACCTAACAGAGGACTCAGACTCTCAGGTACTATTAGGAAGGCATGAGTAAACAGAAGGTCTCCCCAGCTACAACTAAAGGGTTGGGAAAAGTGTCAGGTCAAAGGTTGTCCTGAGAGGCTCTTTACAGTAGTGTTAAGGAAGGAGAGAAGACCTGGATTGGAGAGGAGAACAGACAGGGAAGCACCATTGTCCGTAAGGAAGTCTACCTTCCTCCCTTCAACTTCCAGAATGACCCAGGGCTCCCGGATAGTAATAGCAGTCTGAGCCGTCTGAACCAGGGAGGTGAGTCCCAGGACCCATCAGTCCATTTATAAGGTTGGTTCTGAACCCGATGGCCTACACCTCCAGGGACAGTCCACTTTCCAGTGGTCTCCCACACAGACTGGACAGAGCCTCAGTGGCTTTGACTTTTCCCTGCTGGCAGGGCACTCTCTCTTGTAATGCCATGGTTTGCAGCATTTGTAACAGGTCCTAGTGAGAGGACAATAATAGACTTAGGTTAAGAGCATGCTATTGAGAGACCCAAGAAACCAAGAAACTTAAAAAGCCATACTTGCTGTAAAAGTAGTGTTTAGTTCACTATATTTCATATATCCCTACCTCATGTTTACTATATATTTTGTGTATTCCTACCTCATGTTCATTGTACTTTATGAGATCTTAGTACTTAAATCCTACCTCAGATCCCCTAGAATTAGGCATATGTTGGATGCTGGGTAGTGACTGATTGTGTAGTTATATAAAATGTCTTAAGTGGTGTTTGTATTTAGAACTCTTAGGTTAAGCATTGTCAGTCCTAATTGCCTTACTGACTTCTGCTTTTACAACGGGATGTAAATGTTAAAGCGATAAGCTCCTTTCAGACATTCCTTTCCTATCACAGTAGACTCTGAGGTACTAGCTGCTCTCTAGATGGGCTTTATATTGATTTAAACCACCTGCTTCCATGCCAGTGTTAATTTACACGCAGTGGCTATGTAAACCTGAAGGGATCAAAGACTTTTACAAAAACCGCCTTGCTATAAGACGTTTGTAATATCTTATAAATTCCCAGAATTAGTACTATATTAATTTCTATCCCACATTCACTGTTTGTGTTCAGCATTCATATTTAAAACTTTCTTAAGTTTGGCTTTTGTTGTCCCATAATGACCATGTTATGTTATGTAAATGTTAAGCAAACAAGCTTTCCTAAGCATACCTCGGGTGGATCAGCAAACTTAAAGGGCTAATGTAACCCTTTACCTGCCTGCTCAGGTTACTTTATATGCAGTGACTGTATGGACCTAACTTATCTGACATTCCACTCTGCCCGTTAAGTGGGTTTCTGTCAATCACGGGCAGTCAGGTTACAGCCACGAAAGGTACCAACCAATACCAAGTGTTCCCGTACCCATTAGGAGAAATTACCCAATCATGTAAAACCAAGTTTAAAGTTCTTTCCCCTCCCTCTGTAATTGTGCATAAAAACTGCTTGCCATTGTGAATCGGGGCTCTGGTCCATGAAGCCTCTACGGGCTTCACGCGTGAGCCCAGACTCGAGCCTGAATAAAGACCCTCGTGTGTTTGCATCAGAGCTGGCTCTTTGTGGTCTCTCTCTCTCTCTCTCTCTGATTAGAGTCTCGGGTTTAACACTAGGTGCCCCTCCGGGACTCTGGAGTGTGTATGTCTGCAAGGTAACTACTAAAGCTCTTTTTTTTTTTTTTTTTTGAGTTGGAGTCTCATTCTGTCACCCAGACTGAAGTGCAGTGGCCTCTCCCAGCCACCGCAGCCTCAACCCATTGGGCTTTGGCGATCCTTCCACCTCAGCCTTCCAAGTAGCTGTAACTACAGCCACACACTACCATGCCTGGCTAATTTTTTGAATTATTGTAGAGATGAGGTCTCGCCAAGTTGCCCAGGTGGGTCTCGAACCCGCGGGCTCAGGCAATCCACTCACCTCTCTCTTTTTCCTGGGTTTCCTCTTGATCACCCTGTTTCTGTGATAGATCACTGAGTATGATGGACTCTAAATCCATCCAAGTTACTGCAAAGTCCATAAATTGCAAAAATACTTTTTTCTCTGATTAGTGAATATAAAAAAGGCTTATTTCAAAGCAAAAAGGCTAAATTACATTTAGTTATGCTTATAATGAGTTAACTCTATTACAAAAGATAAACACATTATTACAGTAACATATATCCCAGAAAGCTAGGATATATGTTACTGTACAGATAAAACTGCTTTTTAAAGGTAAGATTAAAAGCAAGCAAGAAAAGTGTGACTGTTAAAAATTTATGAGATTATATTTAAATACTGTCACTATGAAAAAGGTTTGTTAAATAAATTTGTATTATTTATTGTATTAACATTCATACTCTATTCCAGGGGTCAACAAATCTTTTCCATAGAGGACCAGAGAGTGAATATGTTAGGTTTTGCAGGCCCTAAGATCTGGATCAAGTACTCAACTCTGCTGTTGTAGTTTGACAGCAGCAACAGATAATAATAAATAAATGGACATGACTCTGTTCTAATAAAACTTTATTTACAAACAAAATTGAAAATAATTTGGCCTGCAGGCCCTAGTTTGCTGATCTCTTATCTATGTAATCATTCAAATTAGACTATTTAAAATAATTACTTCTGACACCACAATATTTTACATGAAAATTATTTACTAAATATTGTCCATTATTGTTCTCTCTGAGTAGGTACATGCGTCTACTCACAGCTAATCTACTCACGGAGGTATTGTTTCATCTATACCCCCACAGCACTCTCTGATTATTTTGAAGAAAATCCCAGATATTATCTGATTTTACAAATGTGTGTGTATTTCTAAGTCATAACAATTTTTTTATAAACGAAGCCACACTACTTCTATACATCTAAGAAAAATTAACATTATTCTTTAATATTAAATATCTTCTCAGTGTTTATGTTTTCCTGGTCATCTCTGAATGAGTGTTTTTACATTCTGTTGAATTAAAGAAAAAATAGAGACTCAATGTTCTCATTTGGTTAAGAGTTCTTAATGCTAATAAGTTTTAACTTATCAGTCACATTCCTTTATGGTGAGTGATTTTGATTCCAGGTCTCAGATGGAAAATGTTCATGATTACATCATAAACCATGGTGAAAATATGTCTGCTGAAGGTTTTTGTAAATGCTTTCTATTAATAGTTTTTTTTTTATGACTACCATTCCACTAGTACAGCTACCAAAATTTACAGTAACACTTTTAATACCTAGTTCATATGCAGATTTCCCCAATTTCCTCCAAAAATGCCATTAAACTGATTTGTTTGAATCATGTTTTAAACGAGGTTTACATCTTACATATGTAATACATAAACATTGGTTTTGTATGTCTATGCCATTGATTTCTATAAGGATATTCAGCAATAAAATAGTATGATCAGAAGCATGATACTGAAATTAACCTTGAATGATTTATCTCACAAATGTTTTTGAGTCCCTACTTTGAGGAGGATACTATGGTAGGTATCCTAGGAAACACTGAAAATAACAAAGTCCTCTTTTCCCATATAACTTAGAGGAAATTGTCAGGTAATAAACAAGTGAATAAATAAATACACAAGATACATGCTACAAAGACAATAAAATGGGTTAGAGTGACTGTGGGTGAGGCTTTAGGTATAAGTTACTGAAAAAATAAAAATTCCAACACGTTGGGATTACAGGCATGAGCTGCAATGCCTGGCAAGTCCTCACTTTTCGATACTATCTCACTAGAGATTAGGTTTCAGCATATGAATCGGAGCGGGAGGGATACACTGAGACCATAGTAAGAGGGGGATGGGGAGTTACTGTTAAATGGGCACAGAGTATCAGTTTTGCAAGATGAAAAGAGTTCTGGAAGCCGGGCTTGGTGGGCCAGCCTGTAATCCCAGTGCTTTGGGAGGCTGAGGTGAGTGAATTGCCTGAGCCCGCGGGTTCAAGACCAGCCTGGGCAACTTGGCGAGATCTCATCTCTAAAAAAAAAATTAGCCGGGCATGGTAGCGCGTGCCTGTAGTTCCAGCTACTTGGAAGGCTGAGGTGGAAGGATTGCTGGAGCCCAGCAGGTCGAGGCTGCAGTGGTCGGGAGCGGCCACGGCACTCCAGTCTGAGTGACAGAGTGAGACTCCAACTCAAAAAAAAGGAGTTCTGGAGATTGGCTGCCCTACAGTGGTAATACACTTAACACTGTCGAAGTGTATGCTTAGAAATGGTTAAGATGGTGAATTTCATGTTATATGTACTTTACCATACTTAAAACATGTTTTTCATAAAAGAGAATTAGACTTTCTTCCAGAGGCATCGGGGAGCTATGGGTGTGTGTGAAACAGGAGAGGATTAAGTATCCATTTCCATCCTAGGCATAGCTGTCTTGCAGCAGGAAGGAAATTGGCAATACACATTCATGTTGAATGTACCAAGGCAAGGTAGTGTAACAATTGAGTCAGGCTCGCTGGGCTCGGTGGCTCAGCCTGTAATCCTGCGCCTTTGGGAGGCTGAGGTGAGTGGATTGCCTGAGCCCGCGGGTTCGAGACCCGCCTGGGCAACTTGGCAAGACCTCATCTCTATAATAAATAAAAAACTCAGCTGGGCATGGTAGCGCACACCTGTAGTTCTGGCTACTTGGAAGGCTGAGGCGGAAGGATCGCTGGAGCCCAGCAGGTCGAGGTTGCGGTGGCCGGGAGCGGCCACTGCACTCCAGTCTGGGAGACAGAGTGAGTCTCCAACTTAAAAAAAAAAAAAAAGAGTCAAGCTCTAGATTCAGGCAGCCCAGGTTTTAGACCTGGCTCTGACATTGGCCAAGCTGGGTAACCTTAGGCAGGTGTAGGAGGTAGAGTAATGGCCTCCCAAAGATGTCAAATGCTGGGGCAAAGGGAAATTAAGGTTGCAGATGGAGTTAAGGTTGCTCGTCGCTGACCTGAAGATAAGGAGATTATCTTATATGGTCCCGGCGAGTTCAATGCAATTACAAGCATACTTATAAATGCAAGAGGAATACAGGAGAGTGTCAGAGTAGTGCGTCATGAGAAGGACTTATCCAGCTGTTGCTGACTTTGAAGATGGAAGGGGACCAAGAGATGCAGGTGACACTAGAGGCTGGAAAAGGCAAGGACTGGACTCTCCCCAGAGCCTCCAGAAAGAATGAAGCTTTACCTACACCTGGATTTTAGCCCAGTGAGACCTGCATCAGATTTCTGATTTACTGAACGAACGGTAAGATAATAACTCTGTATTGTGTTAAGTCTCTAAGGGTGTGGTCATTTGTTACAGCAGCGATAAGAAACTGATAACTTCTCTTTGTGTCTTTTTCTAACTCATAAAAGTTAGGGGTGATAGTTCCTACTTCACATGGTTCTTGTGAGGATGAAACAGAGAGTCTGAGAAGGGCTTGGGAGAATGCCTGGCTGGCACTAAGTGCTAAGTGACAGCTTTGTAAGAAAAGAGAGTGAATGTACAGCAGGAGAAACACACCAGTGTTGTGGGGGACACGTGGCTCTTTTATGGTAGTTCCTTCTTTTCCCACCCATGCTTCTTTAAAATTTCAATTCTATTATACATTTGAACAAAAAGAAATATTCTCTCTGATGGCCTTTGCTTAAACGTGAATACATACTATTTTTTGTTTGTTTGTTTTTGAGTTGGAGTCTCACTCTGTCGCCTAGACTGGAGTGCAGTGGCCGCTCCCAGCCACCGCAGCCTCAACTGTTGGGCTCCGGCGATCCTTCCGCCTCAGCCTTCCAAGTAGCTGGAACTACAGGCGTGCGCTACCACGCCCAGCTAATTTTTGATTTATTGTAGAGATGAGGTCTCGCCAAGTTG
>NW_007023584.1:18520-48838 GCF_000164805.1 Carlito syrichta
CAGCCTCCCAAAGGCGTGGGATTACAGGCCGAGCCACTGAGCCCGGCTTAATTTTTTTTCACCTTTTGAATTCAGAGATCCCTGGGGGATGTGAGAATGGTCCTTTTTTGCCTTAAAAAGTTGATCATGCTGGTCCCAAATGAAGCCTGCTTTGTATGTGTCTCCAGAGACATTTGGCATCATTCTGCTGCTCTGTCCTCTTAGAGAGAAGTCCAGGGGCATCTTACAATGGAGAGAAGTGAGGAGTTGGGACTCGGGAGGCCTGGATACCAGACCCAGACTGCTTCTGGCTGGCTGAGTGTCTGTGGTCAATTTATCCTTGAGAAGTTGAATGACACAGAGTGATTGCAGAGGCCCAGATGGCAAACTACCTTGTTCTATCACCTAGTGTGGTGGCTTCAACCTCAACCTCAGCTGCATATTGTAATCACCTTTTTGAATGGCTTTTGAAGAATGTAGATGTCTGCTCCCAATCACCACAGACTTTTTTTTGTTTGTTTGTTTTGAGTCTGAATCTCAGTCGCCCAGGCTGGAGTGCAATGGTATGATCATGGTTACCACAGCCTCAACCTGCTGGGCTCAGGTGATCTTTCCACCTCAGCTTTCTAAGTAGCTGGAACTACAGGCATGCGCCACCATGCCTGATTAATTTTTTGATTTATCATAGAGACATGATCTCGCCAAGTTGCCCAGGCTGGTCTCGAACCTCTGGGCTCAGGCAATCTTCTTGTCTTTGCCTCCCAAAGTGCTGAGATTACAGGTGTGAACTACCGCACCCAGTCACAGTTTCTGATTAGTCTGGGCCAGGGCTTGGGCACTGGCCATTTTTAGGTGTTCTCCAGTGATACTTATGAGCCACTATCCTAGTAGTTAGGAGCATAAACTCCTGTGTAATCCTGGTGGTTCTGCTGACTATATAGAGAAAGATTAGCGAGTAAACTCAACATCATTCCCTACCCAGGATCACTTAGCTGTTGTACAAGTAAGGTATGGAATCCAGAGGACAAACCAAGGAGATAAAACCCCTGAAACTCCCAACTAGAATCAGCCTCAGAATGTTATCAATGAGTGGAAGCTTAGAGATCAGCCAATCCAGTTCTCTGTCTGTGTTCATTCATTCTTTCAGAATGTATTGAGCACAGATCAGTTTTTAGGCACTGTTCTATGTGCTGGGGATACAAAGATAAGAGTGAATCACCTCATAGACAAGACAGGTGGTGAACTAGTTCCTCCTCCAGAAATGACAGAAGACTTTCGAGTATGTGCGTATGTTGGGGGTTCCTAAGATCACCCCCACCCCAGGTTCATTCATTTGCTAGGAGGATTCACAGGACTTAGCATATAGACATATGGCTGTGATCTATTATTACAGTGAAAGCGTACAGAGCAAAATCAGCAGAGAGGGAAAAAGGTGCATGGGGCGAAGTCTGGAGGAGACAAGGCGTAAGCTTCCAAGTTTCACATAGGACACAATTTCCCTAGCATCAGATTGTGACAATATAATGTCTACAGGGAAGCTCATTAGCAGCTCAGCATTCAAGGTTTTTGTTGGAGCTGCTCACATAGACACCTTTTGCCTAGTATGTTCCAAAAATCCAGACTCCTAGAAGGAATGCACGTGTTTGGCATAACTCGTATTGCTCACATACTTTAGGCACAATAAACCCCTTTTGCTGGTTCTCTGGGTTTCCAGATGCCAGCCAAGAATTACCTGTGCTAGCTGGCCCTCCTAAGGAGAACAGCCTCAGGCCTACTATGTAAATTTTTCTCTGCACTGTGAGTAATGTTTTAAAGGTTAAGTGACGTTCTCCAGCAGGGAGACGGAATGGCCTTTAAACAGAAGGAATGGCCTCTGGCAAAGGAATGAGAAGACTTAATGAGCTCAGGAAAGGCCAGGCCTGAGACTAGAAAAGGGACCCTGCTGGATCTATGAACAGAACTGAGCTGGACATCCAGAGTCCTCATTGGTCTGAAGATTTTGCCCCTTAAGTATGAGATGTCAGCTCTCCTTGAAAGCCTTTGTACAGAGCAAAAGGTAACTGATGAGAATACAGTCAAGACAGAGGGAATGAGAATGTATGAAAGCTTATTTCTCCTGAGTCTTGGGACTTGATGCACCTCTTCTCTATGTCCTCCCTGAGTTGGAGAACTATCAATGGTGGGTGTGCGCGTATTGGGCACTTACCATGTGCCAGGCACTGTTTCAAGGGCTTTAGGATACTTATGCACTTAACCCACATAACAGCCCTATGAGGTCAGCACTATTATCCCCATTTTATAGATAAGGAAACTGAGCAGAAGCTAGTAAGTTGGAAGAGCCAGCATTCAAACCCAGAAGTCTGGTTACAGAGTTCACACCCTTTACAACTACATGGCATCATCTCTCAAGCAGAGCATTTGGTGGTAAAATCCTCTTCCCCCTTTCTATGTCTGTCCTTTGCTCCCTAACCGTCCCTTCTCTGATTCTATGGGGATTCTTCCTCGCTCCAGCAGTGTAGTCCCTGTAAGCAGCAAAGTGACAAGATTAGGAAACCAAGCTCTGGAGTCAGATCTGGATTCAAGTCTAGTTTCCATCACTTACGAGCTGGGTCAACCAGGTGATGTAACCTCACCAAGTCTCAGAATCCTCATCTGTTAAATAGGAACTGCCACCACCGCTGCCATTTATTGCAAGTTTAGGCGCTGTGTAAGGACTTTGCATGGATCAGCCTATTTCACCTCTGTAACAATCCTGTGAGTCAGATTCTGTCAGTAACTCCTTTCTGCAAATGGGGAGGTTTAGGTACCTCTTCACATGGGAAGACTTGACTATTAAATGAAGTGATATGTGCAAGGGGTTTTGCAGAGTTCTGGGCATATAGTGAGCACTTAAGTTTTCAACATGATGATTATCGTTACTACTAGAACTATAGCAAAGTACACGAGAAACAGAATGTCAGTTTCTTGCACAAAGATTTGTATTCATTTCTCCATATCACTATTCATGTGGGAGAGTTATGCCATTGGGTTTCTTATGAAAGAAAACGCACATGTTTTATACCTTTTTGAAAAAATGTTCATGTTATAATCTTTTGGTAACTTTTGTTTTTGGAGTAGTTTCTTAATTCTTACACCCCCAGAAATTGTTAATAGTTTTCTTCTTTCTCATGTGTGAACTTGCACCTTCTCTTTCTCACTCTTCCTCTCTCTGTATCTTTTCCTGACATAATCCTCATAATTCTTATACACTTTGCCTCACCAAATTAAGTTCACTGTCCTAGATAACCACCATCACACACCACCCCCCTCAAGAAATCAAAGATGATCTGATCTGTAGACTGCAATCAGATTTCACCTGCTGTCCCAAGAGTTCTCCTCCTTATTCAGGAGTAACATGTGTGGAATTAGTTGTCATATCTCACCAGTCTCTTCCAGTTGGATATAAGTCCTTAGCCTCCCTCATCTCATGTCCTTGATGGCCTTAGAGAGTGTAGATCTTTTTCTTTTCTTGAAAGCAGGATTTATTGAGAGGACAGAAAAGCTCTCAGAGCGGGAGGAAACCCCAGGGGGTTGCCTGAATATAGACCTTTCATTCTGAAAGTTGACTCTTAACCTGGGTCTGTCCAATATTTCCTCATGACTAGACTCAGGCCATGCCATCTTGGCAGGAGCATTATAGAAAGGATGCGGTGTTCTTCTCATTGCATCACTTCAGGAGGCACACTGTGTCAACCCATCCCACCCCTGTGAAGTTAGCTTTAGGGAGGTTCTCACAGACCCTGAGCATGTGACCCTCCACACCCAACTGCCCATTATGCTTTAGATTGTGGGGATAGCATTCTGCAAAATTCAGCATGGCTACTGAGGACTGATAGCAACAAACCTAGGCCCCCTGTCATATTCTACCTGCAGTCTCTCACCAGATGCCATGGTGCTGGAGGTCACCCCTCCCTTCATGAACAACAATGAAAGTTCATAGGCTGTATGAATGGCATTGCTACCATCTTAAAAATGGAATCCAATGGAATGGTACAACTTTCTTTCCCTGAACCAGGAAGGTCTCATAAAGGACAGGATTCCGGGTTCAACAAAACTGGCCAAACATCAGGCAGTCACCTTAGCACTGGACACCCTCACCAACAAATGACCCATCTTCACATTTACTATAAACTATAGACTATTGCCTAAGAACTGTCTCCCTCAGAGCAAAGAGCACTGGGAATTTCTTGCCTCACAGAAACCCCAAATAAAAGTGAAAATCACACATCTCTACATATACCAAGACCATAATACAAGGCCTTGCCAGGACATTCCTAATCCTCTTCAAATGCAGCATAAATTATTAACAGTAATCAAGACACAATGCTGAACTCTTGAAAAAGGTATTCAATCGAATTTTTATGTTCCTGATAGGTCCCAACATATCTGATTTAATTGAGACATAGTTTTCTCAACTCCTTTTTGAATTCTAGCCTGGCAAATGGACCCCTCAAAGGTCTCTATCTTGCCTAATATCTTATTCTCTCTTAATCCAAGGCCCCTCAGCTGACTCACTAACTTTTAAAGACCTCCTCATTGCCCTTTCATATATTGAAAGGGAGCTATGTCTCACTTCCAAGTATACGAAGGCTCATTTTATGTGGCTCTTTCATGATGTTTCCCACCCTTCGTAAATTTTCAACCTTGCCCCTGTTTCATAAGAGCTAGAGGCTAGATTGAGGGCACATATTCCCCTGGGACCTTTTTGAGCCTAAACTTCCACCACCCCAAAAAACCTTCCTGAATATTTGAGTTATAGGGGTGGACAATTAATCTGGGCTCTCTCTGATCCTTACCAGGAAATTAAATTAGTACTCCAGGGTCATCTCCACAGATAGTGTGAACTACCAAAAAAAGAGAGATGGAAAACTCCAGTTAGCAAATAGAAAGTCACATTTGGAAATAATAAAATTAACACCATATCCCATGGTGAGGAAATCAGACAATCTCTCCTTGATACTGAACGCCTGCCAAGGATCTAAGCATCATTCAACAAAACCTGTCAGTGTAGCTGCATACCATTCTGTTGCCTGATGGTCTCATTCCTGTTGAAGGTTTTCTTTGGTTTGCAAGCCAGAATTCCAAATGCTCCAAGTAAGCCATTGCTTGAACTAAACCTGGCCAATGTTGAGGCCTACATGCCTTTGGATTGGCTAATATAAGCCCTACAACCCAAAGAGCTCACCAGCTTGCCCCCCAAAAACTGAGGTAAAGGGGCCACAGTAACTGGCCAAATCAGAGGGTCTTCCTAACTTCAGCCACTTTTAATTGGCAAACAACCTTTTGCTCTATTAACAACATAACACCCAAATCATGCCACATAATTTAAACATCTATTTGTAACACAACCCCTTCCCCTTGTTTACACACAAATACCACTGATCTTTACACATACCTTACCAAACTATCTGTGTATGCCCTCCAACAATATAACTGCCACTTTGACCTAAGAAATACATCAAGATGTTGTCAATATCTGTGAGTTTCAACTCATACTTTATAACTCCACTGAGGTATTATTAGGACTCCAGAAATTTAAGATCTATATTCTTGTTTAATCCACATAAACAATACACTTAGTTATAGGCTGGCCTACAAGGACTCCTTCTACTTGTGTTTTTCCTTTCATTATTTTTTTATGATGTTCAAGGTAATTGATCCACTCCTCTCTAAAAGTCTATCATTCTCAAGGTTTACTTAATTTGATTTGAAAGCATCATAGGGCCAATTATATTAGGCAGGTTTCTAGTGAGGCCTAGATCAGGAGATGATTGCCACTAAGAATATAGTTTATTACTCACAGTTCCCAAGACGAAGGTACATGCCATGCCAAGGGAGGCCACTTATGGAAGCACCAGGGTCAGTTAGGAAGCTAAAAGAGAGGGGTTACTGTAGCTTCAA
Organism: Carlito syrichta; assembly: GCF_000164805.1. NCBI lineage: Eukaryota > Metazoa > Chordata > Mammalia > Primates > Tarsiidae > Carlito > Carlito syrichta. Next base: position 24,440 of record NW_007023584.1, read on the forward strand.
TATCTGCCCTACCTGCATATACTGGATATGCCTTGTTTGGAGCAATCCCATAAAATGTGTGGGTCACCTTGCCTTGGCTTCCCTTGTCTCAAACTTCCCTCTCCCTCAGGAGTCCTGTTCCTCCTGGGGGCATGGTCTTTGAAAACAAAACAACCAATCCAGAACCCACACCTCAACCATCTCTACAAAGGCACATAGGCCTCAACATTGGCCAGGTTTAGTTCAAGCAATGAGAGCATCAAGCTCTCATGCTCTGGGCTACTATACACCTATCCCAATCACCCCAGGGTCAGGTACCAGACAAGTAAGGACAGTCCCTATGTCTCAGAGCCCACAGAAATTATTCAAACAAGCCAATCTTAAGTCTGCTTGCCCTGCTTCCCTGGGAGACCACAATCATATTCTTGCCTATGGTAGCCCTTCTCTTTTAGCTTTCTAACTGGCCCTGGTGCTTCCGTAAGTGGCCCTCCCTTGGTCTGTCATGTACCTTTGTCTTGAGAACTGTGAGTAATAAACTGTATTCTTAGTGGCAATTATCTCCTGATTTGTTGGCCTCACAATATCTCACATTTTCCATTTTTTTCACATTTTCTATTAATACACTATATTTAAAAACAGTGGAAGCCAGGTGTGGTGGCTCATGCCTGTAATCCCAGCACATTGGGAGACAAATGCAGGAGACATGCATGAGCCTAGGAATTTGAAACCAGTGTGGGCAACATAGCAAGACTTTGTCTCTACAAAATATAAAAAAAATTAGCTGGGCATGGTGTTGTGTGCCTGTAGTCCTAGCCACTTAAGAGGCTGAGGTGGATGGATTGCCTGAACCCAGGAGGTCAAGATGCTATGATCCATGATTATGCTACTGCAGTTCAACCTGAGTGACAGAGTGAGGCCCAGACTAAAAAAAAAAGTGAGTAATCATGTCATGCAAATACGGAGTTTTATTTTATTTATTTACTATATTTTATTATAAAGATGCAGGGAACAAGTCAGGATTAGGTTACATATATAAGTAATCTACATGCAGGTAAAGTTTGGGCCTCTAACTGATCCTCACTTCCCTTGGATTACAACCAGGTACCTTTTGTGTTGATACATACTCCTTCTCCTCTGGCAGAGTCCCACAACTGCCAATCCCTCCCTTGTGCTATTGTGATTAATGTTCAGGTCCCACTTATGAGTAAGAACTTGTGGTATTTGGTTCTTTGTTTCTGTGACAGATCACTAAGTATGATTGTCTCCAGCTCCATCCAATTTGCTGCAAAGTCCATGATTTTGTCCTCCTTTATGACTGTGTAATATTCCATGATGTATATGTATCACATCTTTCTTTATCCAGTATACTTTCGATGTTTTTGCTATTGTGAATAGTGCAGCTATAAACATGCATGTGCAGGTGTCTGTTTTGTAGAATGATTTGAGTTCCTCTGGGTAAATTCCCAGAAGGGGAATTGCTGGATCATATGGAAGGTCAATTTCTAGCTCCTTTGGAAGTCACCACACTATTTTCCATAGACGTTGGACTAGTTTGCACTTCTACCAACAGTGTAGAAGCATTTCCTTTTCTTCACACCCACACCTGCATCTGTTGTTTTTTAATTTATTAATGATGGCCATCCTTACTAGAGTTATGTGATATCTCAACAAATACAGTTTTCTTTTTCCTTTCTTATCTATACACCTTTTATTTTTTGCACTCGCCTGGACTTCTAGTCTAATATTGAATAGAAGTAATGAGACAGGTCATCTTTGCCTTGTTCCCAATTTTAGAAAGTACCTACTTTTTCAATATTCAGTGCAATGCTAGCTGTAGAGTTTTTAAAGATATATTTTATCAGTTTGAGGAAATTTTCCTCAGTTCCTAGTTTACTGAGGGTGTTAGTCATGAATTGGTATTGAATTTTGTCAACTACTTTTTCAATATCTATTGAAATGTTCATATGGGCATTCCTTTTAGTCTCATTAATATGGCAAATTAGTATGGCAAATTATATTGTTTTACTTTCAAATGTCAAACCAATATTGCATTCCCTTAATGATCCCTGTTTGGTCATGATATTCAGCTTTGTAAATATTCCTGGGTGTGATTTTCTTTTCTTTTCTTTTCTTTTTTTTGAGTTGGAGTCTAACTCTGTTGCCCAGGCTGGAAGGCAGTGGCATACTCACGGACACCCCAGCTTGACCTGCCGGGATCCAGCGATCCTTCCACCTCAACCTTCCAAGTAGCCAGAGCTACAGGTGCACGCTACCACGCCTGGCTAATTTTTTTTTTCATTGTAGAGACGAGGTCTTGCCAAGTTGCCCGGGCTGGTCTCAAACCCGTGGGCCTAGGCAATCCACTTGCCTTAGCCTCCCAAAGTGCTGGGATTACAGACTGAGCCACCAAGCCCAGCCTGGATGTGATTTTCTAAGGGTTTAATAGGATTTTCATGTATATTCATGAGATACGAGTATATCAGTCTTTAGTTTGCCTTTCTTGTCATATCTTTGCTTGGTTTGGCTCTCAAAGGAATACAAGTTTCATAAACTGAGAAGAAAAAAATGTTATTTTGAGTTCTTTAGAAGATTTTGTTTAGAATTAATATTAATTTATTTGATAGAATTAACTAGTGAAGCAATCTGAGAGTTGAGTTCTTTGCTCATTATTTATCTATTTGTTTGTTTTAAGTGTGAAGGCATTTAACTATGGATTCATTTTTTAAATATAGAACTTTGTCAGTGTTCTATTTCTTCTTGCTGTGGATAGTTTATATCTTTCAAGGAATTGTTTCATTTTATCTAGGTTTTGTTGGCACTTTTGAGGTCATAATATTCTTTTATTTGGTGAGGACTTTAATATCTGTAGTGATGTCCACTGTGATTCCTGATATTGGTAATTTTGTCTCATCTCATTTTTCTTAATTAGGTTAGCTAGAGGTTTGATTTTATTTATCTTTTCAAAGAGGCAAATTTTTGTTTTATTGATTTTTCTCTTTGTACTTCTGTTTTCTGCTTCATTGTCTTGCTTTATATTTCCTTTTTGCAGATTTCTGGTTTAGTCGACTCTTTTCTAGCTTCTGAAGGTGAAATCTAAAATTATTGACTATATATCTACTTCTAATATGGACAGTAGATTTATAAATTCTTCTTTATTATCACTTCAGTTGCATAAGCTACTTTTGATATATTGCGTTTTAATTTATCACCATGATTTCTCTTTTGTTTAATCTGCTATTTATGATATAAGGTCTTAAAAGTTGCAGGTGCATCTAAAAGGAATTTATATTCTGTTGCTGTTGGGTGGAGTAATCTATCAATGCCAATTATGCCAAGTTGGTTGATAGTGCTGTTCAGTTCTTTCATGTCTTTATTTTCCTACTCATTTCCACGTTCTTGCTTTTTCCATGTCCTTTCTTTCTGCTTGTTTGATTGCCTACAAAGAAAAGAGCATGGAAGTCTTCAGCTCTAACTGTGACTGTGTCAATATCTTTTTAAATTTCCATCATCTATTCTACATGTGTTTTTTTTTTTGTTTTTTTTTGAGTTGGAGTCTCACTTTGTTGCCCAGGTTTGGTGAGATCTCGCCAAGTTGCCCAGGCGGGTCTCGACCCGCAGGCTCAGGCAATCCACTCACCTCCGCCTCCCAAAGCACTGGCTTACAGGCTGAGCCACTGAGTCCAGCTCTACATGTATTTTAAAGAACCCTAATCAACTGTAAATACATTTGCAATTGTTAGGTCTTCTTGATAAGTTTCTTCTTTATCATTGTGAGAGGTCTTTATTTATACCTGATATCTCTTATTCTAAAGTCTGCTTTTAAAATACAATAATATAGACATTCCAGTTTTGCTTTGATTAGTGTTTACATGATATGTCTCTTTCCATTTTCCTATCTATGCCTTTATGGCTAACTTAGTTTTTGTGTACGACAAACAGTTGGGTCTTGCTATTTACTTATTTATTTATTTGTTTGTTTGAGTTGGAGTCTCACTCTGTCACCCAGACTGGAGTGCAGTGGCCGCTCCCGGCCACCGCAGCCTCGACCTGCTGGGCTCCGGCGATCCTTCCGCCTCAGCCTTCCAAGTAGCTGGGACTACAGGCGCGCGCTACCACGCCCAGCTCATTTTTTGATTTATTGTAGAGATAAGGTCTCGCCTGCCCAGGCGGGTCTCGAACCCACGGGCTCAGGCAATCCACTCACCTCAGCCTCCCAAAGGCGCGGGATTACAGGCTAAACCACCGAGCCCAGCTTTGCTACTTATTATATTTATTTATTTTAGAGTTGTGGAGTACAAGTGGGGATTTACTACTTAAGTAGGTTGCATGCAGGTGAAGTGTAGGCTTCTAACTGGTCCTCTCTTCCTCTGATAGTGGAGCAGGAACCCAGTGTGTTGCCACGTGCCCCTCCCCCTTCTTTCCTTTTTCCCTTAACAGTGTCCAGCATCTGCCAATCCCACCCTTGTGCTAATGTGACCAGTGCTTGGGGCCCATTTATGAGTGAGAACATGTGGTATTCAGTTCTTTGTTTCTGTGATAGTTCAATTAGGAAGGTCTCCCTGTGATAGTTCAATTAGGAAGGTCTCCATCTGCATCCAACTTGCTGCAAAGGCCATGGTTTTGTTCCTCTTTGTCGCTGCATAATATTCTATCATGTATATGTACAACATTTTCTTTATCCAGTACATTTTTGGTGGGCGCATCTGGGTTGGCTCCATGTTTTTGCTATTGTGAATAGTGCTGCAATAAACATGCATGTGCAAGTGTCTTTTTGATGGAATGATTTATGTTCCTTCGGGTATATTCGCAGGAGGATTGCTGGATCCTATGGAAGCTCAATTTTTAGTTCTTTGAGAAAGTGCCACACTGGTTTTCATAGAGGTTGAACTAGCTTCCATTCCCACCAACAATGTAGAAGCATCCCCTTTTCTCTGCAGCTGTGCCAGCACCTGTTGCTTTTTGGTTTATTAGTGATAGCCATCCTTACTGGTGTTAGGTGATGTCTCATTATAGTTTTGATTTGCATTTCTCTGATGATTAACAAGACTGAGCAGTTTTTCCATGTGTTTGTTGGCTGCATGTATGTCATCCTTTGACAAGAGTCTGTTCATGCCCTTTTCCCACTTTTTAATGTTTTTTTTTTTCCTTTCAATTTGTTTGAATTCCTTGTAGAGCCTGGATGTTAGGCTTTTGTCAGATACACAGCTTGAAAATATTTTTTGTCATTCCAGGGAATGTCCATTTACTTTCCTGATGGTTTCTTTTACTGTGCAAAAACTTTTCAGTTTGATAAGGTCTAACCTGTCTATCTTTTGTTGCATTTGCTTTTGAGGACTTGCCATGAATTTATTGACTACACCAACGTCCAGAAGAGTGTTCCCTATGTTTTTGTCTAAGGTTTTTTTTTTTTTTTTGAGTTGGAGTCTCACTCTGTCACCCAGACTGGAGTGCAGTAGCCGCTCCCAGCCACCGCAGCCTCGACCCACTGGGCTCCAGAGATCCTTCCGCCTCAGCCTTCCAAGTAGCTGGAACTACAGGTGCGTGCTACCACGCCTGGCTCTTTTTGATTTATTGGAGAGATGAGGTCTTGCCAAGTTGCCCAGGCGGGTCTCGAACCCGCGGGCTCAGGCAATTCACTCACCTCAGCCTCCCAAAGGCACGGGATTACAGGCTGAGCCACCGAGCCCGGCTTAAGATTCTTATATGAGGTCTGACAGTTAAGTTTATGAACTCATCCTAGAAAAAGTGCTACATACCTCATTGCTAAATATCATTGTCGTCACCTTCAAAGTATTCCCCTTGGGAAGCTATGCACTGACCCCCGCACCTAGTCCACCAGCAATTTTGGAACTCTTATTTTGACTAATTTTGCAATGTATTTTGTCAGTTCTATTTGTCACTGGCCATACTAATCTCTCTTCATCAGTAATCCTTTCTATCTCCTCAGAAAAATGTTTAATCCATTTGAACACTGCTGTTTTCTTCATGGCATTATCCCTATAAACTTGTATTAACGTGCCCCTGATTTCACTCCCACTCTTGCCAAATTTAACAAGAAATTTAATGTTTATTTGCTGCTCTAATGTTTTGTGGCTGCACAACAATAATGAATGACAGTCAGCAAGACACCACCACATGTCGACATGAACACAGCTGTGAAACACTGATATACCAAGGAAAGAAACCTTACTGAGTTGTTTGTACAGTGCTGCCAATGTAAGTGCATGGTGGCAAGTTCAAGAATTTAATTGTCAGACCTTGTAGTTTGAGGTTTTACATTTAAGTCCTTGATACATTTTGAGTTAATTTTTGCAGATGGTGCTAGGTAAAGGTCCAGTTTCAATCTTCTGCATGTGGCTAGCCAGTTTTCCCAGCATCATTTGCTAAATATGGTTTCCTTTCCCCAGTGTTTGCTATTGATGGCTTTGTTAAAGATGAGTTGGTTGAGGAACTGTGTTATTATTTCCAGATTCTCTATCATGTTCCATTGTTCTATGTGCCAATTGGTCCTGTACCGATATGATGTCCTCTTGGTTATTGTAGCCTTGTAATAAAGTTTAACCTCTGGAAGTGTGATACCTCCAGCTTTGTGTCTTTTACTGAGGATTGCTTTGGTTATTCATGTTCTTTTTTGCTTCCATATGAAATTCTGTATTATCTTTTCTAGGTCTGTGAAAAATAATGTTGGCAATTTAATAGAGATTACACTGAATCTGCAGATTACCATGGGTAGGACGGGCATCTTGACAATATTAATTTTTCCAATCCATAAGCAAGGGATTTTTTTCCCATTTGTTTGTATCATCCTTGATTTCTTTGAGCTGTGTTTTGTAGTTCTTATTGTAAAGGTCTTTCACTTCTCTGGTTGGGTGGATGCTAAGATATTTCATTTTTTGTGGCTATTGTTAATGGAATTGTGTTTTTCATTTGATTCTCAGTCTGCTTTTTATTGGTATATAGAAATGCAACTGTCTTTTGCGTGTTGATTTTGTATACTGAGACTTTACCAGAGTCGTTTATCAGTGCAAGGAGGTTTTTTAGATATAGAATAATATTGTCCACAAAAAAGAGATAACTTAACTTCCTCCTTTCCTATTTGGATATTCCTGATTTCCTTCTCTTGCCTGATTGCTCTTGCCAGGACTTCCAGTACTATGTTGAATAGGAAGGGTGACAGTGGACACCCTTGTCTCCAGTTCTTAGGGGAACTTCTTCCAGCTTCTGTTCATTAAGCATGATGTTGGCTGCAGGTTTGTCATAGACGGATGGCTCTTATTGTTTTGAGGAATGTTCCTTTGACGCCTATATGTTCAAGGGTTTTTATCAAGAAGGAATGCTGGATTTTATCAATACTTTTTCTGTGTCTAATGAGGTAATCATGTGGTTCTTGGTTTTACACCTGTTAACACGCTGAATTACATTTATTGTCTTGCAAACGTTGAATCAGCCCTTAGGAATCGAAGCCTGCCTGGTCATGATGGATGATCCTTGAATGTGTTATTGGACACAGTTTGCTAGAATTTTGTTGAGAATTTTTGCATCTATGTTCATCAGAGTAATTGACCTGTAGTTCTCTTTCCTTGTTGGGTCTTTGCCAGTTTGGGGTATCAGGATGATATTAGCTTCATTAAATGAGCTAGGGAGAATTCCATCACTCTTGGTTGCCTGAAATACTTTCAAGAAGATTGCTATCAGCTCTTCCTTGTATGTCTTGTATAATTCAACTGAGAAACCATCTGGTCCAGGATATATATATACATATATATATTTTTTTTTGGGGGGGGGGATGGGGAGATTTCTTATATAACTGAGTTGACTTCCTGGATTATTTTTGGTCTGTTTAGGGTTTCAACTTCCTGTTGTTTCAACCTTGGGAGATTGTGTGATGCCAGAAAATACTCCATTTCCTCTAGATTTTCTAGTCTATTTGCATGCAGATCTTCATAGTAGTCTCTTATAATCTTTTGAATTTCTTTGGGTCAATTGTAACATTGCCTTTTTCATTGCTAATTATGTTTATTTGAACTTTCTCTCTATTTTCATCAATCTGGCCAGGAGTCTGTCAATCTTATTTATCCTTTCAAAGAACAAGTTTTTTTCTTGTTTATCCTTTATATGATATTATTGTCTTCTATTTCCTGCAATTGTGACTCTATCTTAGTAATCTGGAGTTTTCCACTGAAATTAGAGTTTTATCATTCTTGCCTTTCCAGTTCCCTTAGGTGTGATGTTAAGCTGTTTACTTGTGATCCCTCTATTTTCTTGATATGTGCATATAATGCTATGAACTTCTTTCATAACACTATTTTCATGGTATTCCAGAGGTTTTCATATATTGTGTCTTTGTTTTCATTTGTTTCTGGGAATCTTCTTATTTCTGTCTTGATTTCTTTGTTGAACCAGAAGTCATTCAGCAGCATGTTGTTTAGTTTCCATGTCTTTGTGTGTTTTGGGAGGTTCTTGTTGATGGTAATATTAATTTTTATTCCACTGTGATCTAAGAAGATGCTTGGTATTATTTCAACCTTTTGAAATTTGTTCATGCTTGGTATATGCCTGAGAATGTGATCAATCTTGGAGTGTTCTCCATTTTTTGATGAGTGGAATGTATACTCTGTGGTTGTTGGGTGGAGTGTTCTGTAAGATGACTTATTAGGTCCATTTGGTTGAGTGTTGAGTAAAGGTTCTGGATCTCCTTGTTGAATTTTTGCCTCAGTGATATGTCCAGGGCTGTTAGTGGGATATTAAAGTCTCTGACTATTATTGTATGAGTATCGCTGTCCTCTCTTAGTTTATGTAACAATTGTTGTTTTAAAATTCTTGTGTCCCTGTATTGGGTGCATATATTTTTAAGATGGATGTTTATTGCTGGTAGATTGAGTCTTTTCTCACTATTTGGTAAAAAAGTCCTTCCATGTACTTTTTAACTTTTATTGGTTTGAAGTCTGTTTTGTCTGATATAAGAATAGCTACCTCTGTTCTTTTTTGTTTTCCATTTTCCTTGAAGATATAATAGTTTTCCAGTCCTTTACCTTGGGACTGTGAGTGTCCTTTGCAGTAAGATGAGTTTCCTGGAGGCAGCAGAATGTTGGATTATGATTCTATATCCCATTTGCTACTCTATTTTCTTTTAATGGCACATTCAGTCCATTCACATTTAAGTTAATTATTGATATGTGAGGACTTATTCCTGTCATAAGGCTCTTTAGAGGTTGCTTTCCTTCCTTTTTTATTTTTTATTTTTAGATTTTGTGGATGATCTGTATGCTCTGTTAACTCTGTGCTTGCCTATGCTTTTTTGACAGATGGGATCATTATTTTGTTTGCTTCTGTGCTCAAAACTTTCTTAAGCATCTCCTGAAGAGTTGGTCTGGAGGTGGCATATTCTCTTAGGGATTGGATATCTGAGAAGAATTTTAATTCTCCATCATTGATGAAGCTTAGCTTAGCAAAGAAGGAAGGTCTTGGCTGGAGTTGTTTATTAAAGATGGGATTTCAGTCCCTTCTGACTTGCAGGGTTTTTTGCTAAGAAGTCTGCTGTAATTCTGATGGGTCTTCCCAGTTGGTAGTCTGGTCCTTCTCTCTAGCTGCTTTTAGGAGTTTTTTCTTTCAAGCCTACCTTGTGGAGACAGATTACTATGTGTCTTGTGTGTCCTGGGGATGGTCTTCTGTTGTAATACCTTGCAGGGTTTCTCTGAGTCTCCTGTGTTTGGATGATTGCCTCTAGTGACATATGGGAAATTTTCTTGGATGACCTCATGGAAGACTTGTTCCAGGGTGATCCATTTTGGGGATAAAATCAATCATACATTTGGTTTCTTTACATAGTCCTACACCTCTTGTAGACTTTGCTCATTTTTTTGAGCCTTTTCTCCTTGTTTTTGTCAGATGGGTTAGTTCAATATTTTGATCTTCAGTCTCTGAGATTCTTCTCTCTGCCTGGTTGATTCTGCTTCCTAGGCCTGTGATTGTGCTTTGAAACTCCAGGAAGGAATTCTTTCCAGGATTTCAGATTGGACCTTTCTTATATTGACCATCTCAACAGATTCTGTGGCCTGGGTAATCTTTGCTTCCAACTTCTAGTGGTTTTCCCTAACCATTTTAGTCATCCATTGTCTGAATTCCATGTCTGTCATCAAAGACAGGTCATTCGGGGTGGATTACATTGTTTGGGGACTGCTTTTGTAGGTGATGCCTCATTAAGACTTTGGGGATTGCTGGTGTTTTCTGCTGGTTCTTCCTCATCTGTGAAGAGCTACTCTTCTCTTTTTTAATTATGTTTTAGTTTTGTTGTTTTGCAGTTAGATATGGTCTAGTTGCCCTGGGGTCTTTTCTGGCATTCAAAATAGTTCATACAGGGAAAGACAGTAGGGGGGATTTTATTCCTGCTCCATCACTCTTGCTGGGTAGTGCTCAGAACTCAAAGTGACTTTGTATTGCAGAGTTTCTCCCATGGTCAGGCCAACCAGACTGTTTTCCAACCCCTGTTGCAAGCTCTTTGTGGGGATCTGGAGGGGTAATAGGTCCCTACCAGCTGGCAGCCTACCAAAGTTTTGGCATCATTCACAGGCCAGAAGTGTTCTCACTTGGGAGGGCCTCTAGATGCCTTTTGTGACTTGCCTTCCCCCATTTTTTTTTTAAAGAGAGACAGGGTGTCACTCTTTCACCCAGGCTGGAGTGCAGTGGTGCTGTCAGGGCTCACTCCAGCCTAGAACTCCTGTGTTCAAGCAATCTTCCCACCTCAGCCTCCTGAGTAACTGGGCCTGTGCCACCAACCCCAGGTAATTTTTTTTTTTTTTTTTTTTTTTTTTTGCCGAGATGGGGGTCTTGCTATGTTGCCCAGTCTGGTCTTGAAGTGATCACCCTGCCTTGATCTCCCAAAGTGCTGGGATTACAAATGTGAACTACCATGCCTGGGTCTTGCTTTTTTATGCAATATCTATTATGATTTCTGATTTTTAATTGAGGCATTTAGATCATTTAAACTTAATATAACCACCACCATACTCAGTATACAAAACAGTTCCTTCACACCAAAAAACTCCCTTATTCTATCTTTTTATAGTCACTCCTTATCACACTTATCACTCCTGGAAACCAATGATATGTTCTCTACCACGATAGTTTTGTCTTACCAAACGTGCCATTCAAATGAAATTACACAGTATGTAATGTTATGTGACTGGTTTCTTTCATTTAAGATAAGGCTTCTGAGATTTATCAAAGTTGTTGTGTATAACAATGGTTCATTTCCTTTTATTGCTGAGTGGTATTTCGTTGTATGGATATACTGTAGTTCACTCGTTGGCACTTTAAAGGGTCTTTGGGTTGTTTCCAGTTATTGATCATTGTGAATAAGGCTGCTATAAACTTTTGTGTACAGGTTTTAGTGTGAGCATGTTTTTATGTCTCTAAGAAAGACTGCTGAGAAGAATATATGAGAGTATTTTAAAGTTTGTTATAAAATTTCGACTATTTTCCACCAAAGTGTCAGTCTTAAGATAATAACCCATTCATGAGAGCAGAGCCCTCATGACTTAATCACTTCTTATAGGCCTTAACAATGTCTTCACAGTGGCAATTAAATTTCAACATGAATTTTAGTAGGGACATTCAGACCTTCACAGTGTCTGTACTCTGTTATATTGGCCCAGCAATGTATGAGACCTGCAATTGCTCTGGGACCTCATGAGAACTTGGCATCTTCCTGTATTTTTAAAAGTTATTATCATTAACTTTTAGAGAGGGTCTCGCTCTGTCACCCAGGTTAAAGTGCAATGGTGCAATTATAGGCAATCTTGAACACCTGAGCTCAAGGGATTTCCCTGCCTAGGCCTCCCAAAATGTTAGGATTACAGGCATGAACCATAGTACCTAGCCTTGTTTCTATTTTTTTATATAAGCCATTCTAACATGATAGGCAGTAGAATATGATTGTGGCTTTTTATTTCTCTGACTGCTATGATGTTGTACCTCCTGTCATGTACTTATTTGCAATTATTATATCTGCTTTGGTTAAGTATCTGATGTCTTTTGCACATTTTTAATTGGGTTTTCCTATTGTTGATTTTGAAAGTTTGTATTGTTGAGTTTTGAAAGTTCTTTACATACTATAGAGAAAAGTTCTGTTTTGAATGTGTGGTTTGCAAATATTTTCTTCTAGTTTGTAGCATTCCTTTTCATTCTCTTAACCTTGTCTTTTACAGAGCAGGTGTTTTTGAGTTTAATAATAGCCAATTTATCAATATTTTTATCTATGGATTGTGCTTTTGTTATCAAGTCTAAGAACTCTGCCTAACCCCAGGTCACAAAGATTTTCTATGTTTTCTTCTAAAAATTTTAATATATTTTGTAGTCAGATCTATAAATAATTTGGAGTTAATTTTTGCATAAGGCATTATGCATAGGTTGAGCTTTATTATTTTGTACACAGAGATTGATTATTTAAACACCTCTTGTTGAAAGAATGTCCTTTCTGATTGAATTACTTTTGCATCTTTGTCAAAATCATTGTGTTACTTATCAAATTGTGTTACTTTGTCAAAATCAAAATCTCTTTCTGAACTTTCTATTTCTATTCTGAACTTTCTATTCTATTCCACTGATCTATATGTCTATCGCTTCACTGTTATCATAGTCTTGATTACTGTGGCTTAGAGTATCTCTTAAAAACATGTGGTGTGATTCTTTCAACTTTATTCTTCTCTAAACAATTTTTCTTTTTATTATTTGAGTCCCTTGCCTTTAGATATAAACTTTGGAATTAACCAGTCTAAACTAAAAAAAAATACTGCTGGAACTTTAACATTGCATTAAGTCTGCAAATCAATTTGGGAATAATTGACATCTTTCATAGGTTGAGTCTTCTAATTCATGAACACTATATTTCTCCTCCATTATTTATGCGTTCTTTGGTTTCCTTCCATTAGTGTTTTGTTGTATTTGGTGTACAAGTTCTATATATGTTGTTAGATTTATACCTAAGCATCTAATTCTTTATTCTAATTAACATATCATAGTTGTACATTTTCATGGGATACATGTGATGTTTGATACATGCATACAATGTCAAATCAGATCAAATCAGAGTGACTGGAATATCCATCACCTCAAGTACATATCATTTTTTTGAGCTAGGAATATTCTAAGCCTTCTCTTCTAGCCATTGTGAAATATACTATACATTATTGTTAACTATAGTCACTCTATTGTGCTATCACACATTAGAATGTATTCCATCTGTGGTAATTTTGTACTCATTAACCAACCTCTCTTCATGCCCATTGCCCTCTATCTTCTCAACCACTACTACCATGCTACTCACTACCTCCATGAGATCATTTCTTTTTAGCTTTCCCATATAAACAAGAGCATGCAATATTTGTCTTTCTGCCTGGCTTATTTTACTTAACATAATGACTTCCAGTTCTATTCATGTTGCTGTAAATGACAGAATTTCATTCCTTTTTATGACTGAATAATATTCAATTGTGTATATATGTACCACATTTTCTGTATCCTTTCATATGTTGATAACCCTTAGGTTGATTCTATATCTTGACTATTGTGAATAGTGCTGTGATCAACATGGGGTGCAAGATATCTCAATATACTGATTTCCTTTCTTTTTGTGATATGCCTACTAGTGAAATTGGTGAATCATATGCTGGCCTTACTTTTACTTTTTTGAGGAATTTCCATACATATTTTAATTTTTTTGGAGTTGGAGTCTCACTCTGTTGCTCAGGCTGGAGTGCAATGGCACACTCACGACCACTACAGCCTTGACCTGCTGGGCTCCAGCAACTCTTCTGCCTCAGCCTTCTAAGTAGCTGGAACTACAGGTGCACGTAACCATGCCCGGCGAGTTTTTTTGATTTATTATAGAGATGAGGTCTCACCATGTTACCCAGGCTGGTCTTCAACCTGTGGGCTCAGGCAATCCTCTTACCTCGGCCTCCCAAAGTGCTGGGATTATAAGCGTGAGCCACTGCGCCCAGCCTACCTGTGTTATTATAATTAAAGTGATTTTCTTGTAAACAACCCATAGTCTCGTCATTTTTAAAAACATTTGATTCTGGCAATCTTTGTATTTTAATTGTTTTTAGACTTTAATTGTTTTTAGACTGTTTATATTTACTAAAATGTTTGGAATTCCCTTCGGTTTAGAATTATGTCTTTTTTTTTTTTTGAGCTGGAGTCTCACCCTTGTGGCCCAGGCTGGAGTGCAGTGACATGCTCACGGCCACCGCAGCCTCAACCTGCTGGGCTTAGGCAATCCTTCCGCCTCAACCTTCCAAGTAGCTGGAACTACAGATGCACGCCACCACACCTAGCTAGTTTTTGTGATTTATTGTAGAGACAAAGTCTCACCAAGTTTTCCAGGCTGATCTCAAACCCCTGGGGCTCAGGCAATCCTCTCACCTCGGCCTCCCAAAGTGCTGGGATTACAGGCTGGGCCACCATGCCCGGCCATGTCTACTATTTTTATTATGCTTGTTTCCCGTTTCTATTTCCTGCCTTCTTTTGGACACGAACAATTTCACAGAAAAGAACATTGGACAAAGCCATTTTGTTACCATGATAGATGTAGAAAAAAACAAGGCCACTCTGCAGTCATGTCTCAACAAAGGCAAAACACAATTATCCAAATGACAAAAATGGCCAACCAGCCACCTCTCCTGGCTGTCTGCTGCTTCTTGGTTGAACCTTCCCTCCTTCTACTTAAGATGTATTAAAGCCATACTTCTTTAAACCAAGGCCTCCCTCCTCTGAATCACCTAACTCAAGTCCAAATCACCTACTGAGTTATCCTGTTTATGGTGTATGTTCTCCCTTTCTGCAATGAATAATAAATCTAAATCGTTTGACTACCCAGCAAGGATGCTCCTGGCGGCATTGACAGAAGTAGAAGAGAAATAGAAGTTCCTCATAATTCCACTGAAGTCCTGTCTTGGACCGGGACCCTTGACTTGGTCATAGTGTGCACATCTGAATCCCAGGGTCTTTACCTAGGTATTCAAGGTGCTGTCCTTCTCATGCCTGAAGGGCAAGTTTGTGCAGAATTTAGGTGAGAGTTCATGAATCTCAGTGAGTTTATTCCATTCTTCTGGGATTAAGGCTCCTTGGGAGTTTTGTGATCATTAGCTGATGAGATTTGAATTGTGTCAAATGGGTGCAACTGTTTCCCAACTTTCTAACACCTGTTCCTGTGATCTGTTAGTTGATAAAGGATGAGCATAGGTCTCCTAAGTTTTCTCAAGTTGCTACAGAGGCTGAGGAGTTCAGAAGGTCTCCTCAGACAGGTATTTTGGACACACACTTTGCTTCAGGTCACTATCGAAACCTTGTAGGGATGTCTTACTTGTTTTTGTGTCTGTAGGAATTGATTTATTTAGTTTCGTCTGCCCTAATAACTGGCCTTAGGCTTGGCTTCAGAGACACAAGGATGTATGTCATCCTTACATACAGTTGATTCTCATGAGGTCTTTCCAATATAAAACTGCTCCTTCCAGGCTTACCAACCTGCTCCCTTTATGTTTTATCACTATAATAATAACTTGTACACTTCTCTGTCATCATTTCACAAGGGACAGTTTAGAATTAAGCTGGACCACTTTGAACCATTGTGTTGCCTTTGTCCCTTTATCAAAGGTAAGTTGACTGTGTGGGTCTATATCTGGGTTCTCTGTTCTGTTCCACTGAACTCTGCTTCTTCACTGATACCACCCAGTTTTGATTAACGTAGCTTTATAGTAAGTCTTGAAGTTGGGAAATTCCAATCTCTAATGTTCTTCAATACTGTGTTGGCTATTATGGCTCTTTTGCTTTTTTGCATACATTTTAGAATTAGTTTGTCAACATTCCCAAAATAACTTGCTGGAATTTTCTACATTGACAGTAATGTCATCTGTGAACAGAGTTTCATTTCTTCTTCCCCAATCGGCATTCCTTTTCTTGTCTTACTGCATTAGCTAGGAGTTCTAGTACAATATTGGATAGAAATTGTGTAAGGGGATATCCTCACCTTGTTTCCAATCTTTGGGGGAAAGCATCTAGTTTCCCATTATTAAGTATTAGCTATAGGGCTTTTTTTTCTTTTTTAAATCAAGCTGAGCTGGTTCCCTCTATCCCTAGTTTGCCTTTTTTTTTTTTTTTAAAATATGAATGGATGTATTTTGTCCAGTACTTTTTTCAGTAGGTACTGATATGATCATGTGATTTTTCTTTAGTGTGTTGAATTGGTAGATTATGTTCATTAGTATTCAAATGTCTTTTTAGCTTTGCGTACCTGAAATAATCCTAGCTGGTCACAGTGTATAGTTCTGTAACTTATACATTATTGTCAATATTTTTTTTGAGAATTTTTACATCTTTATTCATTATAGATAATAATCTATGGTTTTCTTTTGGGTTATGCCTTTATTTGGTTTTGTTATTTGGGTTACAGTGACCCCATAGAGTGTTGCCTCTGCTTCTATTTTCTGAAATATATTTGTAGAAAATTGGTTTAATTTCTTCCTTAAATGTTTGGCAGACATCACCAGTGAATCTGTCTGGGTCTTTTCAATTTTTTTTGGAAAAATGATCAATTATTGGTTTATTTCCTTTGGTACAGACCTATTGAGATTATTTGTTTTTCCTTATAAGCTTTGGTAGAAATGTGTCTTTCAAGGAGTTGGTCCATTTTATCTAAGTTATCTTCAAGTTCACTGATGCTTTTCTCTGCCATTTCCATTCTGCTACTACAGGTATCTAGATAATCTATCTCAGATATTGTATTTTTGTTATAGAATTTCCATTTGGTTCTTTTTTTCTATTTCTCAGCTGACATTTCCTATCGTTTCCATATATGTAATTTGAGTTGGAGTCATTCTGTCACCAGTGTCATGATCACAGCTGCTGCAGCCTGGACTTGCTGGGCCCAGGTGATCCTTCCACCTCAGCCCCCAAGTAGCTGGGACTACAGGCATGCACCACGATTCCTCGCTAATTTTTTGATTTATTGTAGAGATGAGGTCTTGCCATGTTTCCCTGGCTGGTCTTGAACTCCTGGGCTCAGGCAATCCACTTGTCTTGGCTTCCTAAAGTGCTAGGATTACAGCATGAGCCACCACAACTGGCCTATAATTTTCATTTTTAAAGCATACTTGCAACAGCTTTTAAAAATCTGTCTAATAATTACAACATCTAGATTGTTTCAAAGTTGATCATCACTTTTTTCCTTAAGAATGAATCATATTTTCCTGTTTTATGTGTCAAGTAATTTTAGATTGTATCCTAGATATTCTGATTAATATGCTGAGGAACTCTGGATTATATTGTTCCTTCAAAGAGTATTGCTTTTTAAAATATGTTTATCAGGCACTTCAGTTAACTAGACTGAGACTTCTTCCTTTCCTATAGGTGGCAGGTCAAAATTCACTTCAATTCTCTTAGCATTGTCTTGGTTGCTTTAAGTCTGCTCTACCCTTATAGAGATTTGGTAAGCATTTAGACACAGAATTTGGGATTTCCCTTCTCTGGGCCACTGTTCTCAGGGTATTCTCCCAACATCATTTTCTAATAGCATTGTGTTGGCCTTGAACTCTCTTTATGAGCTTTTAAGTCAGCCAACTGCAGGTGTTCCATCAGAGTTTTGGCTGCTGTAAACAGCGCAGTCTGGGACTTGCTGTGTCAGCCTGAAATCCGCAAAGAGTAGAAAACTCTCCCTGTGTCATAATGTTCGAGGGATTGAGGCCACCTCTGGGATTTAGGATTTACCTGCTCTCGTTTACTCTCCAGTGCCTTTGTATACACTCTCTCTCATGTACATCAATACCGGGGTTGCCAAAAATGTATACACATTTTAAGTTATCTATGTATTACTTTTCAAAGCTGAAGCGAATTACGGTAGCAATGTGTAGTATGTTGCTCGCTCAAAAGATGGCATTAATCAGATGAATGCTAGCATCACTGTGCGACAGGCAGAATGGTCAAAGAAAATGGTGGAAGCACAGTTGTCAACTGAGGAATGCAAGACCATTTTGAAGGGGTATGTGAAAATCGAGAACATTGTGGAAGTGCAACAATGGAGGTGTGAGTATGCAACACGCCTAACAACTGCACTCATTCGTGGTAGGTTTGAGACGCATGGCTCTGTGTGTGATGTGCACGAGGCGAGGAGGCCTCGCACAGCAACAAATCGGGCAGCAGTTTGCCATGATCAGAAGTGTCTGGACACTGATGGCGACCACTTTGAGCACCTCTTGTCATTGTAGAGTCAAATGTGACTTGTTTCTGTCTTTTGTAATCTGTATATGTTGAGTATTACCATTTTTTTCAACTTAAAACATTTTATTCTTAGAGTTTGGGAATAATATTTCATTCCATATTAGGTTGGTTGTTTAATTACAATTTTTAATTTTTTTCTTGACTTTGTTATATGTAAAACTATAAGGAAAAAAATATATGAAAAGAAATGCTAGGATTTGAGTATAAGATGGAGGTTTATAGAAAAGTTAATCCTGTATGTCATTTTTGGAACCACTTTGAACCCTATTAAAGTGCTACAGTTCTTTAATTGTTCTAAATTTTACGGTGCCCGTTTTGGTCTATTATATTTATGTCATATGCACTGCATTTTTACTTTTTAGTAATGCATGCTAATTGGTAAAAAAAATTATTGCAATGTGTAATTCAGACACAAGCACAGATTTTCATCCACATCAGACTCTCCTCTCCAAAGGAGCTACTTTAACATTTTAGTATGCTTTCTTCTAAAAAGTTACGTGAATTTTTGAGCAAAGATCTATATGATTCATAATTTTGAAAAAAATTCATCCATTACATTGTTAAACCTTAGACTAATTTTCAGTTACTCAACATGTTGTTACTTGAGTCTATTTACGTCTCATTTACTTTTCTGTAAGTAGATGTAACTTTTCAAAAATGAGGTCAATTTCCCAACTTTTATGTCATTCTTCAAAAACATCAACACTCTCAAGACAATGTGTGTACACAGTGCACCAAACAACCTTCAAATTTCGGCATGTGGAACATAAAATGGTGGGCCTGGATTAGTTTACTTGGATCATAAGAAAGAACATACATGAAGAACTGAAATCCTTTTCTCAGTACAGACAACATTATATCTGCATAGCATTTGCAGTCACCTGAATTAATAGCCACTAATGCCCCTCTATCCCAAAATAGTTGCCAATGTTTGTCCTGGGAAGATAAAAAATGTTGCAACAGTACAATGAGATGTTCCCCGAGGAACTCTTAAATACTTTGGCTCCTGGAATTTTGGTGATCGGTTCTTTTAAGAAAGATTTTGCTCTGTAAAAAATTCTTGTATCCCAAGTTCACTGATTTCCACACCAACTACACTGTGTCCCCGGTCTGCAAACCATTTCATCTCAACTGCTTTTCCACAAAGAGGAAAAAATATCCTCAGTCCTCTCTCACCTTTGAGAAAGGTCTCCAAATGCTTTTTTAATAGTTGATGTCCTTGTTCTTGATGAAATCCAATATTGTGTTCACCCACCTGTCTGGCCATTGTTCCAATTAGTATTTGGGTTTTTTGTACCTCAGTATCAGGGTACTCTTCAATATCAAGTAAAGTATTACCCGTAGTTGCGTAAACACTCTTGCTCACAAATGTACTTAGTCTTCACTTCTGCTTCCTGAACCCCATGTCAGAGCACAGATTGCTGGGTTGTCCATGCTTGCTAGGAACCTCCATTCTGGGGATTCTATTTTCCACCCGTACCCACTCTATGCCCTGGGGAACCTCCCCCACCCACAGTGGGTTGCCTGCCACTCGAGTTTTACAATTTTAATACAGGTTTTTCCTTTCTTGAAATGTGTATACATTTTCTGGCCATCCTCTGTATATAGAGATGTGCAAATATATAACATTTTAATATTTAGCCAAGTTTGTGCTTGCTATCTGTCGAAATTTTGGTGAAATAGGAACTACATATTCATATCAGAATACTTCCATCATTCTTACTACATCTTTCATAGGTACTTGTTCACATCTATCCCACTGACCCTCTGGAGCAGTGCTTACCCATAAGGTCAGCACTTCACAATTCACAAAATGTTTCACACAAACCTTTTCATGGCAACTGGCCAGTCTTCAACGTCTGAAATTATTTTTTTAATTTTTATTTATTTATTTATTTTTGAGTTGGAGTCTCACTCCATGGCCCAGACTGGAATGCAGTGGCCACTCCTGGCCCCCGCAGCCTCGACCTGCTGGGTTCCGGCGATCCTTCTGCCTCAGCCTTCTGAGTAGCTGGAACTACAGGCGCGCGCCACCATGCCCGGCTCATTTTGATTTATTGTAGAGATGAGGTCTTGCCAAGTTGCCCAGGCGGGTCTCGAACCCATGGGCTCAGGCAATCCACTCACCTCAGCCTCCCAAAGGTGCGGGATTACAGGCTGAGCCACCGAGCACGGCTGAAATTATTTTTTAAAAATCCCTAGGTGTGTTGGCATTATTACTGAACCAGCCCTATTCTCAGCAGCATGGTGGCATTCTTTCTTCAGTGGAAGACAAAAACTGGAGTTGGAGTTGCTGTGTTAGGAATGTATTTAAGCCGGTTTATCTGAACTAGTCACTCTAGCTTGCTTCATCATACATTCCCAACCCAATTTGCTCTTGCCCCTCTCTTCTATAATGACTAGAACAATCAACATTCTTTCAGTTTTCCTTGCCGCTAGAAGTTGACATGAGACACATTTCTTTGCAATGGGACATAAACAGAATTCTGCTTTTTCAAATATATGGAAAAAACCTTGACTGGCAAAAAGGACATGAAGGAGGTAACGGAGAGTAAAAAGGTGGCTGAAGCAATGATGTCAGGTCCTTGTGAGATATCGAAGTGAGAACAAAAGAGAAAGTGAGCTGGAAAAATAATTGCTAACTACAGAGCTGAATGCTTGAGTATGTGATTATGGATTTCCTTTTTCACTGTTTACTGGTAATAATATGCTATCATGGGAGTCAGTGGTTGACTGAGGCAGTAGAAGACAAGGTCATTGGTGGCACGGGGGCCAAGGAACTGAGAGGCCAGCGTTCTGGAAGTGGCTAACAGTAACCTGTAAGTACTGTGACAAGAATAGTGGCAAAGGAATGAGACTGATCTTGGAGACAAAATATTCAAGGAAAGGGAACAAATAACCACAGCTTGGTGGATGACTGGATGAAGAAGGAATAGTGGGGGGTATACAGTTTGATGACATAAAAATTAATGCTGGGCGGGGGCAGACTTGGAAAGAGAAGATCATAGTTTGGAAAGGGCAATAAGCGAGAAAGCCCTGTTCAGGCCTAGTGGGACAGGGGTGTGAGAGAGAAAATAGACCACTTAGAAGAGCTGAAGAGACCTGCGGTGGGGGTTGGGGGCGACCAATGCTCTTCACTGACATTTCAGAGGAGTTATGAAGCTGCCCCCTTCACAGGCAGACCACCCCCGCTACCCCCAGCAAAATGTTCAATTCTCAAAGCAACTAAACCAACTGCCGAACTTGGTGGTAAACTAAATTTATCTGACCCTAAAATTCTATACTCATTAGCTCTTTCTTTTTATTGTGCATATTTTTAAATCTTAGGAATTTCAAATATAAAGGAAAATACAAGAAACTATTAAATATGTTCAAACCACCAGATGTAGTAAGTCCACCCAATTTCTGCCATGTCATATAATCTCTCCATTCCTGTGGCACATCTACTCAGAAGGATATAATGCAGTCATTAAAATTAATTTCATGAAAAATATAGAACAGTGAAAAGTACTTACATATTTCTAGGGAGTTAAATGAAAGCTATTTAATAAAAATGTCTGAATATAAGGAAATAAATAAAAACAAAAACATATCAGGGTACTGATAAATTACAGTTTCATCTTTAATCTCTATTTCCCAATTTTTACAAATCAAAAAATGGGAGGGACCTGGAGGATAATATAAAGATAAAAGAGAACTGAACTTTATTTCAAATAAATAATACAATAGATCAATTGGGGGGAATTAAAAAAAAAACTTGGCCAATTAACTTTTAAACAAAGTACTTTATCTATAAATACTTGGTCTAAAGAGAAAAAAAGGCCCCCAAACAAATCTTGAACACAAAGTTGTTTTTTTTTTCCAGTGACGTTATTTAACAACTGTAAAACTATTTGCTCTGTACTGAAAGTCTGAACAAATAAGTAAATATATCGATGATATTGGGGGTCAATTTCTGGCTCTTGGAAAAATATAGAATGAGGGGGGAAAAAACCTTAGAAAGATTGCTGCAATACCTATTTAAAACTGGAGGGATCAGTATTTTACACACACACACACACACACACACACACAAAGGACTATTATCCCAATAATGCTGACTGCACAGCACCCATATCTTGGTTTCTAAAGGCCATTCCCCACTAAAAGGAATCAGCACTCTATAGGTGCTGAGTGAGGGAATATACAAGATAAATCTAATATCTTATTGTACCAGAAAATGGGTTAATGACGACAGAGACTATGAGCACAAAGAGGAAAAGTTCTTGTAACAGCAGGATGCCAACTGCTAAAATACAGAAGGAAAGATGGAGTAAGAAAGTCAACAATTTGCAATCACACAGTAATCACGGATTCAGAAAAGAATCATCAATGATCACTAAAATTAGGTGAAAGACTAATGAGGTAGTTGCACAGTCCCAAAGATCTCCCCACAAATTACTAATTTCAAATGCAAAACAATTTTACAATGAATAAACTGGCAGGACTGGTTTATTCAAGTGATAAAAACTAACATCACCAAGGTGGAGGCTGATGTTAGTTTTTAACACTTGAATAAACCGGTGCCTGCCAGTTTACTCACTGTAAAATTGTTTTGCATTTGAAATTAGTAATTAAGTGATCTCTCACAGAAACAAAGACCTGAGTATCACATGTTCTCACTCATAAGTGGACCTTGAACAACTATCGTGATACCATAAGAAAAGGATTGACAGTGGTGGGAAACTATGGGGGGGGCAGGGAGGTGGGATTAACCATAGTCACTATCTGTCTGGGGACGGGGTAGGGGGGAAAGATGACACACCTTATCAACAAGGGTACCTACACAATGCATATTTGTATACCTAACCCTTAACTGCACCCCACAATTTTAAAATAAAAAATATACATGAAAAAACCCCTAACATTACCAACAAAACAAACGCAACGTGTTTGTTGTGATGCACTAAGAAGTATGTATCATTTGTGTAGTACTCAGGCCACGAACATTTAACTTGAATTTAATCATGACGCATCAAACCTAAACTTAGGGATGTTCTGCAAAATAACTGGCCTGTACTCTTCAGAAATACCCATTTCATGAAAAAAAAAAAAAAAAAAAGCTGTGAACTAATACAGATTAAAGGCCAAATAAACATGACAATTAAATGCAGGGCACAATACATTTTATAGATTGGATCCTAAAATAGAAAAGGCTATAAACATTTTATAGGACTTTGAGATTTTAATAAACTCTGTAGATCAGGAAATATTACTGTATCAATGCATAATGGTCTTCAAACATTGACAAATTCTTTTACTTTCTCCCTGATCATGGATAGGCTTTTGTGGCTGGCCCAGCGAACTATTAGTAACGGAGGCAGAAGTTACATTATAATTTCCAAGGCTAGATTAGAAAAGGACATATTATTCTGGCTCTTCCCAAGATAATAGCTTTGCGCTACCATGTAATGTCGACCGTGAAGTCACTATGCTAAAGAGGCCACATGCCTGAAGAACCAAAATTGTGGCATTCTCTCACCTCAGGCACTAGACGTGGGAATGAACAGGTCTGACGGCAATCACATTAGAGACCTCAAAGATATTTGGGGATTTTTTTGTATTATTCTTCCATCCTTTCTGGTTGTTTAGAATATATTCCAAGTAAAGGTTTTAAAAACATTACAAAAAGAGAAACGTAAAACAAAAAAAATACTGTACTACCCTCTTTAAAGGCAGTAACAAGACCGTATAGATACACATATGTTCACATGCACACCACATGCATATACACACAACCATACAAAATCCTGTTTCCGTTCAAGTTTCCAAGCATATCCTGGGTATCTGCCAATGCCAATAATTATAAACTTACCTTCTCTTACCTCATCCTGCAGTGTTCTACTGAAAAGGTAAGTCATAAAGTATTTTCTCAATACAACTTATGAATGCAGTTTGCCATTTCCAACAATGCAACAATGAACACTCTGTTGTGTACATCCATAACACAGGCTTACATGCTATGAGATACAGCAACCAAGAAAGATTAAGCTATAAGGGATTTTCATTTATGCATGATTTCGTTTCAGTTTTAATGCTTTGGTCAAATTGATCAGTCACTGTAAAAAAAAAATTTTTTTTTTGAGTTGGAGTCTCACTCTGCCACTC
>NW_007023584.1:49004-74464 GCF_000164805.1 Carlito syrichta
TTGTAGAGATGAGGTCTCGCTAAGTTGCCCAGGCGGGTCTCGAACCCACGGGCTCAGGCAGTCCACTCACCTCAGCCTCCCAAAGCGCGAGATTACAGGCTAAGCCACTGAGCCCGGCTTGTAAATTTTTTTTGAAAGTTAAAGAAAAAAAAATCATCCCAGCCCTCCAGTCCAGAGTAAATCATTGTCAGCATATTCACATCATTCCGTACGTTATCTCAATGTATAAACCACGTATTTAGGTAGACAGACTTCAAACCAGGAAGTCTCTAGCCTAGTAATTTCATGAATAATGTGCATCCTTTTCCTGTCACAGAAGGCTGTATATTGCATTGACATATGATTTATTCAAATCTTTTACTGACATTTCCCTCTTTTTGAATTCAGGATATTCTTGTGCACAATCTCACTTTTGTTATAATCTCCAAAGCAGAATTTCTAATACTAGGACTACCAGGTCAAAGGGTACTTGGTGTTCACCTACACCAGGAGGTGTTGAGCACAGAGTGCTGTATAAATGGTAATCCATCTAAATAGTTACATTTAATATACGCAATCAAAACTCAACGGATTTCTACCCCCCCGCCCTCCAATTTCATGCGGAGGAATTTGACAAAATTAATGTGATTGAAATCTGTTGAAGTTCCTTCTAAAGACATCTGGATGCATGAAGGACTACACATAGAAAAGCAATCTGAACTTAGCCTGAATAGAAATAATGAGAAGAAACCAATTATGAACAATTCAAGTTTACTAAAAAACTTTTTGTCATCAGTAACTACCTTTTACACTTCCAGAGTTAAACTCCAATAAATTCAGGTCCCAAAAGTATGTAAATTGCAGTGTTGCATTATTAATTTAAAAAAACAGTATTTTTCAGTCTATAAAGTACAAACTAATGATACTAAAATTTACACTGTACACAACTGATAATAGTCTATACAAAGAACTGAGACTGGATAAAAGATGGAATCCACTGACAAATCTTTTGTCCAAATTCGTATTACTTTGGATGGTAGTATTACATGATTTTCTGTACTTTAATACTTCCTGAACTTAATGTTATTAAGGCTACTTGGAGGATTCCTTTTGGTTATAAATTAATATGTATTTAGGGCAGGAAACTGACCACAATTTTCAAATATCTGTCCTAGTGATAAGGATTTTCTCCACTTTCTTCACTAATTGCTGGGCCCTATTATGAGCCAAGCACAGTTCTACATGGTAGAGATAGTGGTTTAAAAAAAAAAAAATCTCCCTACATGGAGGTTACATTTCAGTTGACATCAATTTTGTGTGTCAATCATTATATTTTTCTTAAAGTAAGGCCTCTTCCTGGGTAGACTCTAATGAATAAGATTCTTCTGCTGTGTTGTGTCTTGAGAACTGTGACACTTTGGAACTTCGACATAAACTCTGATCATATTTATAGAAAAAATACTTTTTCTCATCTGTGAAATCTGATGTCCCAACTGAGTCTTCAATAAAAACACAGCATTTTAGAGAGCTTCTTTCCAGGGAAGATACTTTGAAGCTTCTGAGTTCTGAGGGAACATTTCCACAGTCATCAGCACAGACTTCCCAATGGAGACGAAGACGTAAACCCTAACTGAAAGCTATGCCACACATCACATTTCTACAGATTCCCTCCAGTGTGGACCCTCTGATGGTAGACGAGATGTGATCTCTGACTGAAGCCCTTACAACAGACATCACATATGTAAGGCCTCTCTCCAGTGTGAACTCTCTGGTGTGTGTGAAAATGTGAGGCCTGACTGAAGCCCTTCCCACACTGCTGACATGTATAGGGTTTCTCCCCTGTGTGGACCCTCTGATGAGCACTGAGACCAGCACTCCAACTGAATTCTTTCCCACACTCCTCACATTTAAATGGTTTCTCTCCAGTGTGAATTATCTGATGGACTTGAAGATTTGACCTCTGGCTAAAGGCTTTACCACACGTGTCACATTTATATGGTTTCTCTCCGGTGTGGACTCTCTGATGGGCTTGAAGATGTGAGGCCTGACTGAACCGCTTCTGACATGCATCACATTTGAATGGCTTTTCCCCAGTGTGGACACTCTGATGGGCTTGAAGATTTGAGGCCTGACTGAAACCTTTACCACATTCCTCACACTTATAAGGCTTCTCTCCTGTGTGAACTCTCTGATGATTGTGAAGATTCAAGCTCCAATTGAAGCGCTTTCCACACACTTCACATTTGTATGGTTTTTCTCCAGTGTGGACTCTCTGATGGGCTTGAAAATATGAACTCTGACTGAAGCCTTTACCACACACATTGCATCGAAATGGTTTCTCTCCTGTGTGAACCCTCTGATGGCTCTGGAAACTCGAGGCTGAACTAAAACCCTTCCCACACTCTTCACATTTATATGGTTTCTCTCCTGTGTGGACTCGTTGGTGACTATGAAGATTAAAACTCAAACTAAAGCACTTACCACACTCATCACATTTGTATGGCTTTTCCTCAGTGTGGACTCTCTGGTGGGTATGAAGATTTGAGCTACAACTAAACCGTTTACCACAATCTCCGCATTTATATGGTTTCTCTCCAGTGTGGATTCTCTCGTGGGCCTGAAGATGTGACCTCTGCGTGAAGCCCTTTCCACACACCTCACATTTATAAGGCTTCTCTCCAGTATGAACTCTGCAGTGAATGTTCAGATCGGTGCTACGACTGAAGCCCTTCCCACAAATGTCACATCTGTAGGGCTTCTCTCCCGTGTGAATAGGCAAATGAGCATAAAGATGGGAGCTCTGATTAAAGCTCTTACCACACTCGTGGCATGTATAGGGTTTCTCGCCTGTGTGGACTCTCTGATGAGTTTGCAGGTTGGAGCTCTGGCTGAAACCCTTACCGCATTCATGACACCAATAGCGTTTTTTCCCTGTGCGAACACTCTGTTGAACAGGAATACCTGGCCTATAACTGGTGTCCTCGTGTGCACTGCATGTAGGGGACTTCTTTCCCAAGTGTACCTGGCGATGAAGTTCAAGACTGGAGCTACCACTGAAGGCTTTTTCACATTCACTTCCTTGGTAGGTGTTCTGTCCTGTGTGGATACTGCGCTGGGTAAGAGGTGAAATCGTGAGGATGTCTTTGCCGCAATCACTGCTGCTATGAGTCTGATCTCTTTTGTGCACTACATTATCCTTATGGTGGTGTGAAATGCAACCGAAAATGTCAACACATGGAGCAAATATACATAATTTGGTTTTCATCTGAGTCTGCTTACAACTTCTTTGATAATTCTCAGTCTCATTCGAATATATTTTACTCCAAGAATTCTGAACTCTCTCAGTTGGTAATTCTTGATTTTCAATGATATTAGAATGATCCCCTATCAGATTCCTCAGACAGCTGTCATCTACAGAAGCCTGAATAGATTCTCCTGCTCCCACTTGACAGGGGGAATCATGTTGCTTGGGGCACTGAGAACTCTTTCCTTCAATATCTATCAGGGAGTCTTGATGTCTGGTTAATTTGCTTACAACGTGTCTCCTGATTTGCCAGCATGAAAGCTCTTCCAGTGAAAGGCACTTTAATCCTGCTTGGTGAAGAACCTCCATCTCATTTTGATGACTGTCTCCTGAAAGCACAGAGAGAATAAGGAATTAAGGTCTGAGAGACTGACATCAGCAAGGTTGCGAACTTTAGGTAGCTTTAAGCCTTTGCTTCCTCACAGAAACATTAAAAAATGACAGACTAGCTAAAATGAATTTATAGGGGCTCTGAAAATCAGTCACAACCAGGAGAAGGTTGAAAAAAAAAACCATATTTAAAATGGTAGATACTTCTTACAGTAAAAAGCTCAGAAAAAAATTTTTCAGAAAAAGAAAATAAAATGGTAGCAAATTTGGGATCAGCTCAGGGTAAGGGCTTAAGGTCTTTTCATGTCTTTTCTGAGCATGTGTCTTGCTGGGCCTGTATGTGCTTTTTTTTTTAATCCACCCATTCTCTAGTACACACAGCTACTTTCAATGTTTTGTGTTTTTATTTGCAGCATGGCATGATCTGAAAGAAGCAGCAGCTCAGCTCTCAGTTCCCTCCACCAGGACAGCAGAGCAGACCTTATGTGCAGTGTCCTGTCTGTGGCCTGCATGAGGTGCTGGTTTCTGTCTTGTATGACTCAAGGCAAGGATGAAGAAAACAACAGAAGGCATAAGTGGGCACTGCTTGAGAAAGCTACAAGGATACCACAGACCTGCAGAGGCCCAGGAAAAGGGATTACAGGCACAGAATGAGAACAACACACAAGGCTCCGAGAAGCCAGAGTGAGACTCTTTGAGAATTTAAGACCTTTAAAAGCACCTGTGTATACGAGATAACTGGAACACTCACATGTGCACGCCCGCACACACAGGCTCAGGCAAGATACATGTTAGGAAAAGACCTGAGATGACCTAAGCCTTCATCCCAGCACATCACATGGCTCAAAACATGCTCTGCTAATTAGTGATGGTCTTCCTCGGAAAGGAGTCAATCTACAAAGACTGAGAGAGGTGACTGTTTTTTCCCAAATGCCTAATTTTCAACAAAAGATCAGAAGGCAAACAAAGAATCCATTCAAAGAAACAAAATCTCCAGAAACAAATACTAAAGAGGCACAGGCCTCTCTGAGTAACTTGACAAAGATTCCAAAACAACTATTTTAAACACGTGCCATTAGCTACAGGAGAATCCTGACAGACCACTAAATCATGAAAATGATTCATGAACAAAATGAGAACATCAACAAAGACAGAAACCATAAAGTACCAAATTCCGAAGCTAAAAAATTCAGTAAGAGGATTGAAAATTAGAAGACACAGAAGAATCAGCAAACTTGAAGACAGGTCACTTAAAATTATCGAGACTGGGAGCAAAAAAAAAAAAAAAGAAAAGTGAACACAGTTTAAGAGACTGATGGGTAATCATCAAGCAAATGGATGCATGCATAGGGGAAGTCTCAGGAGAGGAGAGAAAGAGGGAGAGAGCTAATATAAAGACATGGTGGCTGAAATTCTCAGAATTTGAGGAAAGAAAGTCAATTTGTCACATATAAGAGATCCTCAATAAGATTATCAGTGGATTTTCCTGGCAGAAACCTTGCAGGCCAGAAGGCAGTGGGATGATAAAGTGCTAAAAGAAAAAAATAAATCCAAATTACCTGTGAATTGAGTATATGATATCTAGCAAAACTGTGCTTCACAAATGTGGGTGAAATTGAGACATTTCCAAATAAACAAAAAATGAGAGACATGTCCTACAATAAATGCTAAAGGAAGTTCTTCAAGTTGAAATGAAAGGACCCCAGACAGTAACCTGAAGCCATAGGAAAATATAAAGTTCTCCACTAAAGGTAAATCTACAGACAAATATAAAGACCTATATTACTAAAATCTTGGTTCCTAATTTCACTTTCAATCCTGTTATAGAATATTTAAGACAAAAGCACATAAAATAATTATGAATCTATGTTAATGAGTATATGATACATAAATATAATTTGTAACATCAACAACATAAAGGGGGCAGAGCTATAAAAGATAAGGGTTTTTGTATGCAACTTATCAGTTAAAAATAGACTGTTAAAAGGTTAGTATGTCTTAATAACCTTAGTACATGTCTTATGTAATCCCTATGGTAATCACAAAAAAAAAAGCTACAGTAAGTATGTAAAATGAAATGAGAAGAAAATCAAAACATATACTTCAAAAAACCAACTAAACACAAAAGGAAAACATTAAGGGAGGAAATGAGAGACAAGAGAGAGCATAAGGACATATAGAAAATAATTAACAAAAATGGTCAGAGTAAATTCTGCCTTGTAAGTAATTACTTTAAATGCTATTGGATTAAACTCCCCAATAACATGACATAAATTGGCAGGACAGATTTCAAAAAAACCCCCACAAAAACCAGCAGCCCAGCACGTGACACCACCCAGGACCCCTAGAAGTGGCATCTTATCCCTTGCCACTCCCAAGCCTCACTAATACCCACAGACAGGTTATCAGCACAACTCCCAAGCAGCTAGGTGAGAGGTTTAATCAGGACGAGAAAAGGGCAGCAAGCAGTCTTATAGCTGGATCCCCTAGGAAAAGAAGTTCTAAAGCAGAAAGAAGAGGGTATTTCAATTTAGGACACATATTTGCAGCTGGAAACGGAGAATGGACTAAATCAGATCTCCGTCCTGCCAGCCTGCCTTCGTCTCAGTCCTTCCACATTGTCATTCTGGGTCTGGACTATGCTAGAAAGACAACTGTCTAATACAAACTGTATGCAGTTCAATGAGTTTGTAAATACCATACCCACCAAAGGACATACACTGAGATAACTAAGATACCTTGGGAAATTCTAAAATAGTCAGTTTTACTTCTGGGATGCAGGAAAAACTGAGGCCACCGTGGAAGTCATACACGAGACGCACAGATGGCATTGTGTTTGCTATTTCGACTCTGTTGATGTTGAAAGATGGAAGAAGCCAAAACTGAACTTTATAAACTAGGATATTAGAAAATCAAGGAGTTCCTGTACTTATAGTTACAAACGAACTAGACTTGAGGAACTCATTGTCTCTCTCAGACACTGAGAAATTGTTAGCAACGGGCGAACTGGGCTCTTCAAGTCCTTGGCATGGGGAGCCTACAGGACAATCACAGGAGATGGACCAAAGGAAGGACAATACTAAAACAAGTTGTGGCAACAGAAAAAGAGATGATTATTGATACCTTTCATGTGTGTGTGCAGATTTTTCTGTTTTGATTTTTGACAAATGGAAGAGTGAAGAGTGTGTACGTCTGGTTTGCCCGTCCGTCCTCCTGGATGCTATTAAAGCTTTGTTCTGTTAAACAATCAAATGCCTAACTCTGCTGATTTGTGGAAGATGCGTAAATGCTGCAGTTCGGAAAGTGATCTCTTCTCACCCCACAAATCTTTTGGTGCCACCATTTTGGAAAGACAAGCAAGGATAGTAAATTGACCAGGACATAGATGTGGAAATTTAACCTGAAGTTAGTGGAAAAAAACTCTGAAGGATGTTCACCTAGTGTATCTTTTGGGAGGAAGCCTTTGCAGGAAAATTGCGTACAAGACTGTTACAATAAAATGCAAATGAATGGAAATGTTAAGGTAGATAAATACATATACGGTTATATTGATTACCTGTGCTTTTTTGATGTAAAGGACAGGAAGTGTTTGTTTTTCAAAGTTTTGGCCAAATGATTTCTAATATTTTCTGGAATGAAATAATAATTAAATATCTTAATTCTAGACAATGGTTAATTAAGTTGGTCTGCCTTTAATAAAAGTAAGTTATCCTCCCCCCCCCCTTTTTTGAGTTGGAGTCTCACTCTGTCACCCAAGCTGGAGTGCAGTGGCAAGCTCATGGCCACTGAAGCCTCGACCTATTGGGCTCAGGTGATCCTTCTGCCTCAGCCTTCTAAGTAGATGGAACGACAGGTGTGTACCACTGCACCTGGCTAATTTTTTGATTTATTGTACAGACAAGGTCTCAGGCTGATCTCAAACCCGTGGACTCAGGCAATTCTCTCACCTTGGCCTCCCAAAGTGCTGGGATTATAGGTGTGAGCCACTGCACCTAGCCGAAAGTAAGATATCCTTTAATAAAAGTAAGATATTTAAGATATTTGGGGTATATTCAAGTACATGGATGAATTAGTTTTCCCAACAAAGTATGTTTTGGTGTGTAGTCTTGCTTTTTAGAAAGAACTAAACATTTTCTAAAGAGGTTTAAAACAAGTTTTTTTGGTTTTTTTTTTTAAGAATTTAAGGCTATTACACAAATGGTTTGTTGCCAGAAGCACTTTCATTTGAAGAACCTAAACTTGACACTCTTAGTAAATATGGCAGGTAGACTCACAATAAATATACAGTGGATACATACATGGATTTATACAAATTGATTTAGTCAAGAGGATGTAATTATAATATGTGGTCTATAAAATATTCGTTTTATTTGTTCTGTTAATATTTGCTGGTTGAAAGCGTGGTTTCTTATATATTTCTGTGGTGTGTTGAGAGAAGCAAAAGCTTATAACAAACACCTGATGTGCTATGGAATGAAAATGTAAGAGAAACCCTATGTGTGTTCTGAGGCTTAATTTTTCTATTTACAAACTGAACAGTGTTACATGGGTTGTCCAGTCCTGACTACAAAGAGGAAGAAATGATAATAGTACTGCTGTTATAAGAATTACAATCACAGAAAGTGAAAGGAAAAGTAGCAAAGTTGCGGACTGGTGCTGTTCACATTGGAATAAAATAAAACTTTAAATCATCAGGAGGAAAGATCTTTAAATCTTATCTACAGAGACTTACCTCTAGTGATCTTATATTATCAAATCAGCTTATTTTCTATGTGTAAAGCCAGGACTGTTGGTTCTGAGAATCACCAAAAGAGATGCAGTTTGCTAGCAGGGTCTGTTTTTTGGTTTTCATTTTATTTTAAAGTCACAACTGAGTTTTTGGAATCTTGATTCTTGCTACACACAAAATGAAGTGGCTTCCTGTGGAGCTTTCATTTCTCAAATGAAAAAATTTTAAAAACTACCTATACTAGTCATGGTTACTTTGAACGTTTATGGAAATGTGGATAATAATCATCAATAAACTATTTCAGGCACTAAAACAAACCAACTCAGAATTCATCTATGTGCTATCTATAAGAGATCTAAGACATTATTTTTTATTTTTTTTGAGTCAGAGTCTCACCCTGTCACCTAGACTGGAGTGCAGTGGCCGCTCCTGGCCACCGCAGCCTCGACCTGCTGGGCTCCGGCGATCCTTCCGCCTCAGCCTTCCGAATAGCTGGAATTACAGGCGTGTGCTACCATGCCCGGCTGATTTTTTGATTTATTGTAGAGATGAGGTCTCGCTGCCCAGGCGGCTCTCGAACCGGCAGGCTCAGGCAATCCACTCACCTCAGCCTCCCAAAGGCGCGGGATGACAGGCTGAGCCACCAAGCCCGGCTTATTTATTTTTATTTTTTATTTTTATTTTTTGAGTTGAAATCTCACTCCTCCACCCAGGCTGGAGTGCAGTGGCACGCACGCTCACCGCCACACCAGCGTTGACCTGCTGGGCTCCAGCGATCCTTCTGCCTCAGCCTTCCAAGTAGCCGGAACTACAGACGTGCACTACAATGCCCAGCTATTTTTAAATTTTATTTTAGAGACGAGGTCTAGCCAAGTTGCCTGGGCTGATCTCAAACCCGCGAAATCAGGCAATCCACTCGCCTTGGCCTCCCAAAATGCTGGGATTACAGGCTCAATCACCGAGCCTGGCAGATAAGACTTTAGAGCTAAGGACACACAGAGGCTGACGGTGAAAGAACAGAAGACACTCCTTTCAAATAGCCCAAAGTAAGCAGAAATGGATATACAATATTAGACAAAAAGAACTTTAAGTCAAAAACTATTGTAAGATACAGAGAACATTATATAATGATAAAAAGGTCAAATTACTAAGACGATCTCACAATTATAAACATATATACCCAGACATCAGAGTACCTAAATATATGAAGCAAACACTGATAGAATTGAAAGGAGAAATGGGCAGCTCTACAATCATAGTGGAGACTTTAATACTCCTCTTTCCTTTTTTTTTTTTTTGAAAAAGCAGGATTTATTGAGAGAATAGAAAAGCTCCCACAGTGGGAGGGGACTTGAGGGGACTGCCTAATACTCCCCTTTCAATAACAAGAATCAGGCAGAAGACAGGAGAGGAAACAAAAGACTTGAATAACACTATATACCAACTGGACTTAACAGACATACGGGGGGGAGGGGAGCCCCAAAATACCCAGAATTATATTTTGGAGGACAGACCCCCTGTAGCACAGGCTTCCCCCACTAGGTAAGTGTTCTAGGAACCCAATGGCATCAGCGTACCAGCTGGCAATGTTGTGAGAGACAATCTGCAGAAGAAACGTTCTGAGTTGTGGCAAAACAGGTGGCAGGTTCTTCTACCCTAACAATGCACCTGCCCACACCACACTGAGTGTTCAGCAGTTTTTGACCAAAAACAATGTGGCCCCCATGCCCACCCTCCAAACAAGACAAGGATGCCCACTCTCACCCCTCCTGTTCAACATAGTATTGGAAGTCCTAGCTAGAGCAATCAGACAAGAGAAGGAAATCAGGAGTATCCAAATAGGAAAAGAGGAAGTTATCCCTCTTTGCAGATGACATGATTCTATACCTCAAAAATCCAAGAGAATCTGTTAAAAACCTCCTTGCATTGATAAGAAACTTTGGTAAAGTCTCCGGGTATAAAATAAATGTGCAAAAGACAGTTGCATTCCTATAAACCAACAATAAACAAACAAAACCTAAATAAAAACCACAATCCCATTCACAATAGGCACCAAAAAATAAAAATAAAAAAAGAAATACCTTGGCATCTTCCTAATGAGAGAAATGAAAGACCTTTACAACGAAAACTGCACAACACTGCTCAAAGAAATCCAAGAAGACACAAACAAATGGAAAAATATTCCATGCTCATGGATAGGAAGAATCAACATTGTTAAGATGTCCACCCTCCCCAAGGCAATCTACAGATTTAACACAATATCCATTAAATTACCAGCATCATTCTTCTCAGACTTGGAAACAATACAGGAATTCATATGGAAACATAAACGATCACAAATAGTCAAAACAATCCTCAGCAAAACAAAAACAAAAACACTTTACTATAAGGCTACAATAATTAAAACGTGGTATTGATACAAGAACAGGTATAAAGATCAATATAACAGGACAGTGACTCCAGAAGCAAAACCTCAATTTTTCAATCAACTCATCTTCGACAAAGTCTCCACCAACAATCACTGGGGAGAGGAGAACCTATTCAGTAAATGGTGCTGGGGAAACTGGCTGACCACATGCAGAAGATTGAAACAGGACCCCTACCTATTGCCACACACAAAAATTAACTCTAAATGGATCAGAGACCTAAACGTAAAACCTCAAACTATAAAAACCTTAGAAAATGCAGCGGACACTGTTATGGAAATTGGAACTGGCAACCAATTCCTGATCAAAACCCTAAGTGTCCATGCTATAAGAGGTAAGTCAGATAAGTGGGACCTCATCAAACTGACAAGCTTCTGCAAAGCCAAAGAAACCATCAAGAGAGCAGGGAGACAGCCCACAGACTGGTAGAAAATATTTGTCAACTCCATGTCTGACAGAGGCCTAACATCTAGGATCTACAAGGAACTCAAATGTGCTGAAAAGAAAAAAACAAACAGCCCCATTACAAAGTAGGCAAAAGATATAAATAGACAGTTCTCAAAAGAAAACATATGAGCAGCCAATAGATACATGAAAAAATGTTCAGCCTCACTAGTCATTAAGGAGATGCAAATTAAAACTATAATGCAATACCACCTAACTCTAGTCAGAATGGCCATTATCACTAACTCAAAAAATAACAGATGCTGGAGAGGATGTGGCAAAAAGAGAACACTTCTACACTGTTGGTGGGAGTGTAAACTAGTACAGCCTCTGTGGAAAACGGTGTGGCGATTTCTAAAAGTTCTAAAAATCGACCTTCCATATGACCTCGCAATTCCCCTGCTGGGAATATACCCAGAAGAACTCAAATCGCTCTATAAAAAAGATACCTGCCACATATGTTTATCTCAGCTTTGTTCACAATAGCAAAAACACGGAACCAACTGGGCTGCCCATCAAAAGAGGACTGGATTTTTAAAATGTGGTACATATACACAATGGAATATTATGCAACCATAAAGAAGAACAAAATCATGAACTTTGCAGCAATCTGGATGGACTCAGAGTCTATAATACTGAGTGATCTTTCACAGAAACAAAGAACTGAGTATCACATGTTCTCACTTATAAATCGATCTTGAACAACTATCGTAATACTATAAGAAAAGGATTTAGTGGGAAACAGCGGGGGTGTGGGGTGGTGGGGAGGTGGGACTGGCAGTAGTGGGAAACTGCCTGAGGAAGAGGGGACACACCTCATCAACAAGGATACCTGCACAATGAATATTTGTATACCTAACCCTGAATTGTACCCCATAATTTTAAAATAAAAAATTTGAAGTTTTAAAAAAAAAAAAGAAAAGACAAATATTACCAACCTCAGGCAATGAAAGAGGGAATATTATAAATTTTGATGGCATGGAAGTAAGGATATAAATACAACAACTTAGATGAAATAATCTAATTTCCTAAAACATACAAATTGCCAAGGCTGTTAAAAGAAAAGTAAAAATTCTAAATCATTAATTGAATTCATAAAAGCATTCATACAAATGAAACTTCAATACTAGACAACTGAACTGGTGAATTCAATTTAGTGCTTACAGAAGGAATAATACTAGTCTTTTACAAAGCCTTTCAGAAAAAAGAAGAGGAGGGTATAATTCCCAAGTTATCATTTAAGCCTAGTACATAAAAACTAGACAAGTGCAAAGAAAATGAAGATCAACATCCCTCTTCAATATAGGTGCAAAAATCCTTAATACAGAGAAAATTTTGTTTTCCAATTTGGATGAATTTAGAGTCTATAATAATCAGTGATCTAGCACAGAAACAAAGAAGTGAGTACTACATGTTCTCACTCATAAGCGTACCCTGAACATTTACCATAATACCATAAGAAAGGAGCTGGCAGTACTGGGATACTGCTGGGAGGGGGAGAGGGCATAACATTAATAAGGGTATCTGATCTCAAACTATGCGAAGTGGGGACTAAAGCGAGGCCCAAACTTTACCTGTATGATGACTACTTGTATACCTAATCCTGAAATGCATTCCACATCTTTAAAATAAAAATAAAATATAGACCTATAAAAAAGAAACACAATAAAAAGGGTACTATATCATGCACAAGTAGAGTTAATACCAAGAATGCAAGTGAAATTAATAAATGCATTTCACCAACATTAACAGCATAAAGAAAAAAAAAATCAGATGATCACTGCAGTAAACGCAAAATAAGCATCTGACAAAATACTGTATCTATTCATAAGAAATTCTTACTACACTAAAACAGAAGGGAACTCAAACTGATGAAGGGCCATCTATAAAAAACCTATACCATGCTCAATGGTGAAAGACAAAATGCTTTCTACTTGCCCTCAGGCAAAAGGAAACAAAAGTCATACATATCTGAAAGGGCAAAGTAAAATTCTTTATTTACACAAGTCACGATTCTATGCAGAGAAAATCTTTAGAAATGTACAAAAATGCTTCTAGAACTAACATGTGAATTTAGGAATGTTGCAGGCTAGGTTGATAGCACAAAAATGAGGTAAAGTTGATACACAAAAATCAATTGTGTTCCTATATGACAGAAGTAAAAAAATTGAAAACAGAAATTCACACACAATTTGATTTGTGTAGCATCAAAAAATGACACTTCTGCAAAATTAAAGATATGTAGTACCTATACGCTGAACATTATAAAACATTGCTGGGAAAATTAAAGAAGACAAATACATAGAGAGAGATGCAATATACTGATCGACTAGAAGTCTCAACCTTGTTAAGATGTCAAATCTTCCCAAGTTAGTTACAGATTCAATGCATTCCCAATCAAAACCCCAGCTGGCTTTTTTGGTAAAATAAAAGAAACCAGGGGACCTTAAACAAAAGGCTAATTCTGAGGCAGGGCAAGAAAATACATGATGAGGATAGAACAACTTGTAAAGTCAGAAGGTAAGAAAGTGATCAAAAACATTAAGTATGGAGGCATATCAAAAGGACATAGACGCCAACCTGAAAAAGCTCCTAATGGTCAAAGTAGGAACAACTTGATATCAACACAAACAATGCAATATTGGATAACTCAAAGGAAGAAATAAGTATACATGAGAACATACTGATCATAGAATGGGTATTAAGTGACAATAAAAAATTTTTGTTACAGATACTGATATATCCATAGGTGATATGATATACTCCTGCAAAAATAAAAGGAAGACAGATAAAACTGCAACAGCAGAAAGTTATTAACTGCTAGGACACTATGGATATACATGGCATTTGTTGTACAATTTACTTTTCTGTGTATTTTAATATTTTCAAAATAAAAGGGTTAGTCATGAAAGGAGAACAGGAGACTATGTGGGAGGAGAGGTGATAAAACAGAAAATTAATCTTTAAAATTGTCAATCCAGTTTTCAGTATCAAAAAAGATGTAAGGAAGAATGTTAAAACTGAACTAGTTTACAGGATTACAAATGGTATCCTATTAAGTCATTTTTATGACACATGTCCCTCAGTTTGGTGGCTTATTATATGATTATCTTAATGAAGGACACACACCATTTTAGAATTAACCAATTTTCTGTTTTATACAGTGTTGACCTAACAAATAGATATAGACATACACAGAGCCCGCCACCAACACCAGAATAAATATTTTTCTGAAATACAGAGAATATTCTCCAGAATACACTATATGTTAAACCACACACAAAGACTAAATACATTTAAAAAGACTGAAATTATACAAAGTATCTTTTCTGATCACAATGGAATGAAACTAGCAATGAATAGCAAAAGGAAATCTGGAAAATTCATTACGTATGTGAAAGTTAAACAATATGCTCTTAAACAACCAAAAGGTCAAAGAAGAAATCATAAGGAAAATTAGAAAATATCTTGAGATAAACAAAAATAATACAATATGCCAAACTTATGAGATGCAGCAAAATCAGCACTAAGAGGAAAATGTATAACTGTAAATGCTTACATTAAAAGATAAAACAGACCAGGCTTGGTGGCTCACACCTGCACTCTCAACACTTCGGGAGGCCAAGGTGGGAGGACTGCTTGAGTCCAAGAGCTCAAGACCAGTCTGGCCAACATAGCAAAATCTTGTCGCTACAAAAAAATTAAAAAATTAGCCAGGTGTGGTGGCACATGCCTGTAGTCCCAGTCACCTGGAAGGCTGAGGTGAGAGGATTGCTTGAGACCAGTAGTTTGAGGCTGTGGTGAGCTGTGACTGTGCCACTGTACTCAGTCTGGGTAACAGAGTAAAAGACAGAGCTCAAATCACAACATAACCTTACACCTTAAGAAACTGAAAAAAAAAAGAACAAATTAAGCCCAAAGGCAGTAGAAAAGAAGAAATCTAATGAGGATTAGAGCAGTAGTAAATAAACAAATAACAACAGAAAAAAATCAATAAAAATTAAGAGTTAGTACCTTGAAAAGATCAACAGAACTGACAAACATTTAGACAGATTAAGAAAAAAAACCAGAAAAGCCTCAAAGCATTAAAATAAAAAATGGACCTGGGAACATTAATACTGACAAAAAGGATTATAAGAGAGTACCATGAACAACTGTATGCCAAAAAACTGGATAACTTAGATGAAATGAACAAATTCGTAGAAACTCACAATCTTCTAAGACTGAGTCAGAAAGAAACAGAAAATATGAATAGACCTATAAATACTAAAAATATTAAATCAGCCATCAAAAGCTCCCCTAGCAAAGAAAAGTCCTGGACCAGAAGGCTTCTCTGATGAATTGTACTGAACATTTAAAGAACTAAAACCAACCCAACTGACTCTCCAAAAAGTTGAAGAGGGGAGAATACTTCCTAACTCATTCTGAGGCCAGCATTGTCCTAATAACAAAGCAGACAAAGATACTGTAAGAAAAGGAAATTAAAATATTTACATACGTAACCCTGAATTGTACCCCACATCTTGAAAATTAAAAAATTAAAAGTTAAAAAAAAAGAAAAGAAAACTATGGCCCAATATTTCTTATGAACATCAATGCCAAAACTCTCTACAAAATCCTAGTAAACAGAATTCAGTAACCTATTAAAAGGAGTATACGCCATGATCAATAAAATTTATCCCTGGAATGCAAAGATGGTTTAACATGAGAATCAATCTATGTAATATACTACATTAACAGGATGAAGGAAAAAACCATAATCATTTCAACTGATGTAGAAAAAGCATTTGCCAAAATTAAAAATTCTTTCATAATAAAAACAACTAGAAATAGAAAGAATCTAATTCAAAATAATAAAAGTCATAAATGAAAAACCCACAGCAAACATTACATTCCATGGTGAAAAATTGAAAGCTCTTCCTCCAGTATCAGAAGAAGGTAAAGGTGCCTGCTTTTACCGCTTCTAGTCAACACGGTACTGGAAGTCCTAGAAGAGCAATTAGTCCAGAAAAACAAAGAAAATACATCAAAATTGGAAAGGAAGAAGTGAAATTATCTCTGTTTACAGAAGATATATGTAGAAGCCCAAAAGATTCCACACACAAAAACTGTTAGAATAAATCAACTGAGGAAAGTAGCAGGACACAAAGTCAACACACAAAAGTCAGTTGTGTTTCTATACACCAATTCAAACTATCTAAAAAAGAAATTAAGAAAACAATTTCATTTAAGATAGCAAAAAAAATAATAAATAAACTACTTACCAATTAACTTAAGCAAGGAGGTAAAAGACTTGTACATTGAAAACTATAAAACACTGCTGAAAGGTATTAAAGATGGCATAAACTGAAAGATGTCCCATGTTCACAGATTGAATGACTTAACATCAATATCATCAAAAGCAATCTACAGATTCAATGCAAT
The DNA here is from genome assembly GCF_000164805.1 of Carlito syrichta. Lineage (NCBI taxonomy): Eukaryota > Metazoa > Chordata > Mammalia > Primates > Tarsiidae > Carlito > Carlito syrichta. The sequence goes on from NW_007023584.1 coordinate 65,641, forward strand.
TTCTATAAAAATTCCATTTTTTTTGCAGAAATAGAAAAACTCATCCTAAAATTCATATAGAATCGCATATTAGACTCCAAATAGGCAAAACAACCTTGAAAAGAAGAAAAAAGTTGGAGGACTAACACTTCTTCAAAACTTATTCAAAGCTATAGTAACCAAACATATAGACAAATGGAACAGAAATAAACCTTGCATATACGGTCAAATGATTTTTGACAAGGGTGCCAAGATCATTCAATGGGGAAGAACAGTGTTTTCAACAAATAGTGCTGGGAAAACTGGATATTCACATGCAAAGGAATCAAGCTGGACCCCTAACCTATACCATATAAAAAGATTAACTCAAAATGCATCAAAGCTTACATGTGAAAGTTAAAACTATTCAACTCCTCGAGAAACCATATGGCAAAAGCTTTGCAACACTGGATTTTGCAATGGTTTCTTGGGCAAAAGCACAGACAACTAAAGAAAAAAAAGACAACCTGAATTTCATGAAAATTAAAAACTCTGTGCATCAATAAACACTATTAACAGAGTACAAAAGGTAACAAAAAGAATTGGAGAAAAGACTTGCAAATTATATATCTAATAAGGGATTAATATCCAGAATATATAGAGAACTCTCAAAACTCAACAACAAAAAAACCAAATAACCAGATTCAAAAATGGGCAAAAAACTGGAATAGACATTTCTCTAAAGATATACAAGTGGTAATAAGCACATGACAAGATTCTCAGCATCACTAATCATTAGGGAAAGGCAAATCAAAATCATAATGAGATAACACTTCAAACTCAGTCAGATGGCTTTTTCCCCCGATTCAAATGAATATTACCAGAAAAATAGAAAATAAGTGTTGGCGAGGATATGGAGAAATTGTGCATTGCTACTGAGAAAATGAAATGGTGTAGCTGTTGTGGAAAACATTATGGCTGTTCCTCAAAAACTAATACAGAATTACCATATGATCCAACAATTACATTTCTGGGTATATATTCAAAGAACTGAAAGCAAGACTCAAACAGGTATTAGCATACAAATATACATAACAGCATTTTCACAACAGCCAAAAGGTGAAAACAACCCAAATGTCCACTGACAGATAAATGGATAAAGAAAATTTGGTATATAGTTAGTCCTTGAACAACATGGGTGCAGGCTAGTAAGTTCACACTTAGATTTCCTTCCCCCTCTGACACCCAAGAGATAGCCAAGACCAACCTCTCTTCTTCCACCTTCTCCTCAGCCTACTCAATGTGAAGATGATGAGGTTCTGAAGACCCTTATGATAATTCATTTCCACTTAATGAATAGTAAACATATTTCTCTTCCTTATGATTTTTCTTTTTTCTTTTGAATTGGAGTCACACTCTGTTGTCCACCCTGGAGTGCACTGGGACAATCACAGCTACCACAGCCTCCACCTGTTGTGCTCAGGCAATCCTTTCACCTCAGCCTTCAGAACAGCTGGGACTACAAGCACAAACCACCACACCTGGCTAATTTTTTGGTTTATTATAGAGACAAGGTCTTACCATGTTGCCCAGACTGGTCTTAAACCCCTGTGCTCAGACAACCCTTCTGTGTCAGCCTCCCAAAGTGTTGGGATTATAGGCATGAGGAGCTACCACACCCAGCTTTTATTTTTTATATATATAAAAAAAAAAAAAAATATATATATATATATATATATTTTTTTTTTTCTTTTTGAGTTGGGATCTCACTCTGTCACCCGGGCTGAAGGGCAATGGCAGCCTCAATCTCCTGGGCTTAGGCGATCCTTCTGCCTCAGTTTCCTGAGTAACTGGGACTACAGGTGTGTGCCACCACATCCAGCTAATTTTTTAAAATGTTTCTTAGAGACAGGGTCTCACTGTGCTGCTCAGGCTGGTCTTGAACTTCTGGGCTCAAGTAATCCTCCCACCTTGGTCTCCCAAGGTACTGGGATTATAGGTGTAGGCTACTGTGCCCAGCCTTGATTTTCTTAATAACATTCTTTCCTCTAGCTTACTTTTTGGTAAAAATTCAGCATATAATCCATATAAAATAAAAAACGTGTTAATCAACTGTATATGTTATCAATAAGGCTTCTGGTCAGTAGACTACTAGCAGTAAGTTTCTGGCAAAAGTAATATGTGGATTTTTGACACAAGGGCAGTCAGTGTCCCTAACCCCTATGTTATTCCATACTACAAAGGAATATTAATCAGCCTTAAAAAAGAAAATTCTAACATAATACCACATAGATGAACCTTGAAGATATTATGCTAAGTGAAATAAGTCACACACAAATATTATGAGTCTGCTTAAAAGAAGTACCTAGAATAGTCAAATTCACAGAGGCAGAAAGCAGAACAGTGATTAATAGGGGTTGGAGGGAGAAGGTGAATTGGGAGTCATTATTTAATGGATATAGAATTTCCGTATGGAACAATGAAAAGGTTCTGGAGATGAATGGTGTTGATGGTTGCACAACAATGCGAATGTACTTAACGCTACTATATACTCAAAAATGTTTAACATGTTAAAATTTATGTTACGTATATTTTGCCACAATTAAAAAATAAATATATGTTAACAAACCTAGCAGTGTAGTGTTTAGGTATACATTAAGGCAAATTAAGGACATGGAGAGTAAAGGGTGGATGGTATTTTTAAACAGGCTCGTCAGACAGGGTCTCTCATGAAATGACTTCCGAGCAGAAAGACAAATGAAATAAGAAAAAGTGCCTGGAGGTTTAGAGGACAACAGCACTCCAGATAGAGAAAAGCAAGTAAAAGGCTCTGATGAAGAAGCACAATTGTCGTGCTTGAGGAAAAAGTGAGGCTGGTAGAGACAAGGAAAGGGGGAAATGACAGGAAAAAGATGAGAATGGTAAAGGTAAGTGGGCAAACATTATATAGGCTTACAAGTTTCTTAAATACACTGGATGTACTCTGATTGAAATGGGAAGCCAGTAGAGGGTCTGAAGGGAAGGAGTGACATGATGTGACATATTTTCAAAAGGCCTCCCTGGTAGCTGGGTGGAGAAGAAATTATCCTGAGTAGAAGGAGAATCACCTACAATCACCTACAATGACTCCAGCTGCACAGTTCTCACCTGAATGCCTTCCTCTTGGGGTCTGGAACTCCCTCAGCCAAAGTTTTTCCTCTTTCTCCAACTGGGATATCATATCTGGTTTGAAGAACTGATGTCCTGTGAAAAGATTCAAGTGCAAACATTAAAGGTAAAGAATACTGAGAAGTTTTGGTTTGGATTCTATAATGTAAGGCTCCACCCTATGCCCCCAAACAATGTTTATCAAAACACACTGTAAGAAATCCATTTACTATCATTAGAAATACGTTATTATCCTATATAAACTATCAAAATAAAAGATTAAATAACCTATTTCAAACCAATATCTGTTTTCACACTTCTTACTGCAAGCAGCTGTAGTTATCATGTGCATCATTCTAGCTAAGGAAATCTGATATTGCTATTCTATTTTATTACAGAAATGTTAATGCTGCTTATTAATTTCATGACTACCAGCATATCATGACCCACAAGTTTATAAAAGATAAACTTGTGCACGTGCAGTGGCTCAAACCCATAATCCCAGCACTTTGGGAGGCCGAGGTGAGAGGATTACCTGAGCCCAGGGGTTCGAACCAGCCTGGGCAACTTGGTGAGACCTCATCTCTACAATATATCAAAAAATTAGCCATGTGTAGCATATGCCTGTAGTTCTGGCTACTTGGAAGGCTGAGGCAGAAGGATCACCTGAGCCCGGAGGTCGACGCCAGGTTGACCATGAGCATGCCACTGCACTCCAGTCTGGGCAACAGAGTGAGACCCTGACTAAAGGAGCCAGAAACAGCCAAACACAACTGTTCATTTACAGTTCATTTATAAAAGACAAAAGTCTGTCTTGGAGCAAAGACCAGAACCATCTTGTTCTGTGCTACAGAGGAACTGGAAAACTCTGGTCTCTGAGGAGTCCCAAAGCCTTGAACTAGTGTGCAGAGGCCAAGGATGCTACCAAACATCCTAAAATGCATAGGATAACCCCTTATAACAAAGAATTATCTGGTCCAAATGTCTATAGCGGAGGTTGAGAAATGCTGTCAAATTAGAGGGCACCTGTCCTCACCCACGGAGACCAGATTCCTGAAGTTCTCCAGCATCACATCTCGGTACAGCTTCCTCTGGGCAGAGTCCAGCAACCCCAGCTCCTCCTCGGTGAAGGCCACAGCCACGTCCTTGAAGGTCACTGCCTCCTACAATATCAAGCACACATAACCTTCATCTTATACCCAATGGAAAAAGAAAAATACCTTGTCCATATAACATGGTACACTTTATATAGTTATGTCCCTAGAGCTGTCTTTGTTAAACCATGGTAAACACACATTTTATAATTTGACTGATAGTGCCAGATTATATAAAAAAAATTTTGTTAATTTCTTCCTGACAGTGTTTAATAATATCCATCTTCTCTCACTGGGTAGTATCACTATTTTGTCACCACCTGCCAGTGTAACAGGCCTTCATTAATGATCTGGGGCAGGTACATAGTTCATTCTCTGTATTCTCAAACATGACATATCTGTTAGTAGTAGCAGCATTCAGGATCAAGATTGAGAGCACATGCTCTGGAGAATGACAACCTCAGTTCACATTCCAAGGCTCTATTCATCACTACTTTTGAGAGCTTGGACAACTCACCTAACTTATTCAATACCTCAATCTCCACTTTTGTATAATAGGATCTATATCACAGGATCTTTGAAAAAATTTAATAGTGATGACATGTAAGGAACTTAGGACAGTATGTGACATATACAGTAAGTACTGAACAAATGTCAGCTATTATTACTTTTAATATCATCATTTATTTCATCACACTCGTGGCTGCACAGTAGTTCAAAAAAGTGATGATCTATAATATATTCAAACATTCCAAACAATGCACAATTCAGTAATTTTACACCTTAAAATTATAAACACTGCTGCAAAAGACCATATTTTTATATATAGCTCAGCCAACTTGTCTGACTATTTACTTAGTAAGTTCCAAGGAATGATAACTGCATTGTCAAAAACTATGTATACACCTTTATTTGACTACTATAATGGAAATTTTCTTTTCTTTTTTTTTTTTTTGAGTTGGAGTCTCACTCTGTCGCCCAGACTGGAGTGCAGTGGCCGCTCCCGGCCACCGCAGCCTCGACCTGCTGGGCTCCGGTGATCCTTCCAAGTAGCTGGAACTACAGGCACACGCTACCACGCCCGGCTAATTTTTTTTTTAATTGTAGAGATGAAGTCTTGCCAAGTTGCCCAGGCGGGTCTCGAACCCACGGACTCAGGCAATCCATTCACTTCAGCCTCCCAAAGGCGTGGGAGTACAGGCTGAGCCACCGAGCCCAGCTTTCTCAGTTAACTCTTCCTGTAAGAGATTATAAGTGTTCCCAATTCTCCATAATCTGGCCAAAACTGGACAAAATCTTATTTTTTAAATCTAGGGTAAGTTGGTAAGTGATTAAAACATCTCTTTTAAAAAACTTCCATTTGTTTAATTTTTTAAAAAGATCATCTTTTGATATTTTTTCACATATTAGTGGTTTACATCCTTTGCTCAATCCTAATGCATAAGATAATCATTAGGCATATTAAGCCTTTTTCTAGCATAAATTCCCACCACTATCCATTTTCTATTTGTCTCATAACGTTGGGTATTGTGTTTTTCTGTAAGGAAATTTAAAATTTTAAACTAAAGACTCTCTTCATTCCTGTATTTTTTTTTGTCTGGAGTTCTCAGCATGTATATACTAAACAACCAGGTGACACATCTAGTACAGAGCCAGGAACTAAGAAAGGGACCAGGTAAGGCACAATGATATTTTTGGAGGCTTTCATCCCCCAGGACATGCCAGGTACACATATAACAAGGCCTAAGGTCCCTGAATGGAGAACTTTCTTTTTCTGAGTCTCTTCTTCACCCAAATGGAACACTTGAAACTCTTAGTTTAGGTACTGGAATCTTTAGAGTCAGTCGGGCATTAAGTGGACTTCAATAGATATCTGAAGGTTCACAAACCTGTCTCTTGATGTTTAGAATTAGGTAAGATCATCTACATTCTCACAAAGCTGTTCCATGAAGTAAATGCCTGGCAAATCCCCTAATGCTATTTGACTTTTAAATGAAGTATGTGTGGCTGGACATGGTAGCTTAGCCTGTAATCCCAGCACTTTGGGAGGCTGAGGCCTGAGCCTGGGGGTTCAAGACTAACCTGGGCAACTTGGCGAAACCTCATCTCTACAATAAATCAAAAAATAAGCTGGGTGTGGTAGCATGTGCCTGTAGCTCCAGCTACTTGGAAGGCTGAGGCAGAAGGATCACCTGAGCCCAGCAGGTCAGGCTGCAGTGGCCATGAGTATGTCACTGCACTCCAGTCAGGGTGGCAAAATGAGACTTCAACTCAAAAAAATAAATAAATAAATATGTGTTTCTTTGTAATACACTAACATGTTAATCAATAAAACAGATAATTATAATATATGGTTTCACTTAGAATTAAAGAAGAAAAATCTAAACCCTCTTGTTTGAAACAACTGAAATTATTTTCAGTCAGATCCTACCACACCAAGCCATACTTTATTCTCTCCACAAAATGAGGAACCACTTTTGAGAAAACAGCTAAGTCTTCTAAAACGTTAAGGACAAAACACACATATGCACACACAAATGGTAGAGTTCTCAGAATTCCTATTTGAGAAGAACAAGTTATATGTAGGAAAACTGGCATTGCACTGCCAATGCCTTTAAAATGACAAAATTCATAAACCATTTAAATATGGAGAAGAAAAATAGAATTAGGTAAACTATGGTAAATGATGTGACCATTTAAAATGTAGGTGATAAAAAATTAAACTTTAAAAATTCAAAATTATACCCTAATGCAACGTATACCAATGAATGCAAATAAAAAGGAATGTGGAAAAATGATTTGTAATCATGTTTATAATGTGAGAGTTGTTTTCTATTTTTAAAGTATTTGTTAATTTTTATACTATTATTTGGAAAGAGCTTGGCACAAAACATCCTTCAAGTGCCTTTAGTTCCCAGTTTCCTTTCTTAAGAAAGAAACAAAGTGCCCAGTCTTTGTGAAATGAGATGTCATTTTAAGAAACAGAAGGCAAACGAATCTTACCTGGAACTTGGTCATTTTTCTTCTCTTCCTTCCAGGAAAAAGCAGAGCTCTGGGAAGGCAAAACTGGGGAAGGGAAAAACATTTTGAGATAGGCTTGGGGTACCATGAGTTCACATGGCACTTCACATGAACAGAATGACATGCTCCTTCTCAAGGCAGACACAGCTGCACATAGTTTATTGAGAACAGAAGCTGGATTCTAGCTACCACCAGGGTCCCTGAGCCAGTTGCTTTTGTTTATGAACAATTTCAGAACTGTCATCCAAATGCTTCTTGCAGCTCCCTGATTATTCTTTCTGAGCCAGAGAAGAAACGAAAGGCAGACAGACCGGGTAACATAATGTTGCCAAAATGCCTGCCTTCGAATTCTGGCATTTCTACTTATTTTCTACGGATTAGCAATGTAAACCTTGAGCAAGTTAGTAACCTCTATGCCTCAATTCAGTCGCCTGTAAATGGGGACAATCATACCAACCGTATTCTCTATTTTCTGCAACTTCTGACAAGCAGATGCTATGATGCTTTTAAGGACTGCCCTTGTGAATGTGATTTCCAAAAAATGAATCTTTATTTTGTGTTTTGGTTTTTTTTGAGTTGGAGTCTCACTCTGTCGCCCAGACTGGAGTGGACCTACTGGGCTCCAGCGATCCTTCGCCTCAGCCTTCCAAGTAGCCCGAACCACAGGCGTGCGCTACCATGCCCCGCTAGTTTTTTATTTATTGTAGAGACGAGGTCTCGCCAAGTTGTCCGGGTGGGTCTCAGGCAATCCTCTTGCCTCGGCCTCCCGAAGTGCTGGGATTACAGGCTGAGCCAACGAGTCCGGCCAAAAAATGAATCTTTTAAAAAATGCGGGAGTCAAGAGACGATTGCTCTGTCATATGAGTTCCCCTTACCCTCAGAAAAGTCTGCCATTATGACTCGCTGCTTCACATACAATTAGCTCCGTTGGTAATGACCGTTAAACTGCCCTGGCTTTTCCCCCCTCAATGGGTATAATTACTTGCAAACGTTATTAAGCTGAAGAAGCGGCAACAGTCTTTTTTCCCGCATGCCTGAAGGTCATGGTTAATAAAAACCTGGAACTCTCAAGAAAAAGTGTTGCCTTTAAGGTAACAACACGGGATTCTTAACAATAACCACAAAATGCTGATCACTTAGGAGGGCCTCGCGACACCTCAGGCACTCAGCAAATCTGTGATCGCGATCGCTTCTCTTTCTGGGATAAAACGCCGGTTCCCCCAGGCTCCAGCGGGCAGCCATCCTCCCTTCCAAACCAGAGGCTAGAAAAGACCAGGAATCCGGGAACAGTCCCAGACAGGCAATGATCAGAGAAGGGACCGCGGGGGTCCGCAGCTGGAGGAGATCCGACCCCATCCCAGGCTCAGAGGGGCTTCCAAACAGCAGGCGCCTGAGTGTGGGAGTAAATGAATGGTAGCGCCCAGCATCATGCTATGCACTGGGCACTGTTTTCAAGCTTTCTGTACATACAGAATCTCGTTTAATTCTCCCCCGAACATCACTGGGAACACACTGATCCTTAACAGCCGCGAGGAAACTGACACGGGGAGAGATAAGTAACTTCCCCGATATTTTGCGGCGAGGAGGAGGAGGCAGAGGTGGCC
>NW_007023584.1:74650-88833 GCF_000164805.1 Carlito syrichta
ATCTCGGATCCGACCTCGCCTTCCTGGAACGGAAGTGCCTCCGACCGCACACACTTCCTGGACTCCATTTCCCAGCATCCCTCAGCGGAAGCGCCCCTGCGTGCTCGGACTACACTTCCCAGAATGCTCCAGGGCGACGCTTTCCGGCCGCCGGCTACTGCAGGGACCGAAGCGCGTTAGGTTTGAGTCACCTCTCTGGCAACGTGACGGTCACATCCCTATTTGCTTTATTCATTATTTTTAAGCTAATGAGATCATTGAAATTTTTTAAAGTGCAGCCGTATAAAGGAGAAAAACAGGGCCGGGCGCGGTGGCTCACGCCTATAATCCCAGCACTTTGGGAGGCCGAGGTGAGAGGATGGCTTGAGCGACGGGTTCGAGACCAGCCTGGGCAACTTGGCGATACCTCGTCTCTATAATAAATCAAAAAGATTAGCCGGGCGTGGTGGCGCGCGCCTGTAGTTCCGGCTACTTGGAAGGCTGAGGGGGAAGGATCGAATGAGTCCAGCGGGTCGAGAAGGAGCCCAGCGGGTCGAGGCGGTGGTGGCCATGAGCGTGCCACTGCACTCCAGGCTGGGAGACAGTGAGGCTCCCAACTCAAAAACAAAAAAAAATTTTAAAGAGAAAAGGGAAACTTGCGTTATGAACATAAGCTAAAAGGCACAATTTTTAGGGGAAGCAAAGGGTAGGCTAAAAACGAACAACGTGGAAGTGACTTAGGCTGAGCTGCGATGGACGCTGAACGCAGGGAACACTGGATCTCAAACGTACGTCGAATGACAGCTCCCCGCTTATCACCCGTGCAGCCTGTTGATAAGACAAACGACAGCTTATTGCCTGTCGCGATAAGGGAGAACGACTCCTCGATAGACCCATCATCGGCACCTTGACAGAGCCAGGTGTCAAGGCGAGGTCGGGATTTATGGAGAACTGGAAGTGTGATGATCACGATACTACAGTCCAGGATTGGTGGAAACAGCAAGGATTTTTCAGGCAAGGGATCTTATGTGCAATCTGCTGATACTTTCTTTGGAGGAGACTGAAGAGTTGATAGGGCTTTGTGGACATTTCTGTAATGAGCAGTCAAGCAGTCTGCTTGGGCAGGAGTCTCCTGGAATAAAGCCCTGCTACTGAAGACAGCTGAACAGTCATGTTGGTGGTAGAAAGTAAACTGTGAGAGGGGAGGGAAGGAGGAAGGAAGTTTGGCCTTAGTGTCCTAGCTGTGTACATTTGGGGGGCGGGAGTGGAGAAGGGAAGGGAGTAAAGCATCTGATTCCTTCTCCTCCTTTATTCCACAAGGCACTTAAGGACTCTTGACAGTTCATTCCAATATGTTAAGAATCTACAGAAAGGTGATACATTTATTAGGTCAGATAAATCTCTTGAACTTCATTTTGTTAAAGTGGGGTTGTTATGTCAGATGAAAGCAGCTACAGGAGGGAAATTTAAGAAAATATTGTGATAGGGGCATATGTAAAAATCTTGACTTTTATTTTCCAGTTTGTTAGGCTTCAAATATTTCAGTGTGTAATTCGATCCTGATCCTGACATAAGTAAAATGGTTTTGCAATTGAAAAAAAACCAGGTGAAACAAGCCATGCTTTTGCTCCTAGGCAGGGAATATACAGTTGACCCTTGAATAACATGAAAGTTAGGAGTGTCCATACAATTGAAACTCTATAAATTTTTGGCTCCCCAAAAACTTAACTACCAATAGCCTGTTGACCAGAAGCCATACTGATCAAATAACCAGTTAACACCTATTTTGTATGTCATATGTATAATATACTATATTCTTAAAATAAGCTAGCGAAAAGAAAATGTTATTAAGAAAATCATGAAGAGAAATATGCAAGGGTATGAAGTTCTCTGGTGGGAACTCCCCTGCCACTGCTTTAGGGGCAATTCCAGTCCAGGGTACAGCGGGATGAAACAGCTAATAAGCACATGAAAAGATGCTCAACATCACTAGTCATTAGGGAAATGCAAATAAAGACCACAATGTGATGTCACTTCACACCCACTAGGATTTCCTGTAATGGAAAAGACAGTTAATAACAAGTGTTGGCAAGGAAGAGGAGAAACTAGAGCCCACAAAACACTGTTGGTGGGAATGTGAAATAGTGCAGCTGTTCTGGAAAAAATTTTCTCATATACAAGTCTCCATCAATCTTCCTTTTTCTCTCTTCTTGCCCTCCATAGACTGCCCTCCCTCCCTCCCTAAACTCCCCTAGTCCCTTCTATAATTCCCACCTCCCTCTTCAGGATTTAAGGTCAAATCAACCGTGGTTTCTTACACTCCCAAAGAAATAACATCACCTAGGCACAAATTACTTTGAAAAACAAAACAAAAAAAGGCACTTGAATTGCTGTTTAGAGATCTCAGGGTGAATTTCTATTGCCTTTACTTTCAAAAGCCGTGTATTAGTAAGATTAATAAACCACCATGATTATACTATGTTTATTCTTGGAGCTCTTACTCTTCTGAGCTATGAATGCTATTCGCTCTTGGCATATGTAAATATTGATTTTTGTATGTTGATTTTGTATTCTGTAACATTATGGAATTCATTTATTATTTCTAACAGTTTTTTGATGGAGGCTTTAGGTTTTCTAAGTATAAAATCATGTCATCTTTGGATAATGCTAATTTGACTCTTTTTTTCTTTTTCTTTTCTTTTGAGTCAGAGTATCATTTTGAAGTGACTTCTTATTTTCCGGTTTGGATATCCTTTCTTTCTCTTGCCCAACTGTACTCTGCAGGATTTCCAGTACTATACTGAATAAAAGTGGTGAGAGTAGGCATCCTTGTCTTGTTCCAGATCTTAAAGAAAAGACCTTCAATCATTTCCTGTCAGTACAACAAATAAAAAAAGCTGTACCTTTATGGCTTTTATTATTCTGAAATATGTTTCTTCTATACCAAGTTTGATGACGGGATGTTGAGTTTTATTGATTGCTTTTTTGGTATCTATTGAAATAATCATATGGGGGTTTTTTGTTTGTTTGTTTGTTTTGCATTGGAGTCTCACTTTGTCGCCCAGACTGAAGTGCAGTGGCCGCTCCCGGCCACCGCAACCTTGACCTGCTGAGCTCCGACAATCCTTCCGCCACAGCCTTCCAAGTAGCTGGAACTACAGGCGCGCGCTACCACGCCCGACTGATTTTATTTATTGTAGAAATGAGGTCTCGCCAAGTTGCCCAGGCGGGTCTCGAACCCGCGGGCTCAGGCAATCCACTCACCTCAGCCTCCCAAAGTGCGGGATAATCATATGGTTTTTGTTCTTGGGTCTGTTGATATGATGTATCTTATTTATTGATTTGCATATGTTAAACCATCCTTGTATTCCTGAGGTGAATCCCACTTGATCATGGTAAATGATTTTTTTAACATGTTGTTGAATTTTATTTGCTAGTATTTTGTTGAGAATTTTTGCATCTAAGGGCATCAGTGTTAGTGGCCTGTAGTTTTCTTTTTTCACTGTGTCCTTATCTGAATTTTGTATTCAGGTAATGCTAGCTTTGTTAAAATGAGTTTGGATGTATTCCCTCTTCTTCAGTTTTTTTTGAAGAGTTTGTGTAGAATTGATATTAGTTCTTTCAATGCTTGGGATAATTTAGCAATGAAGCCATAAGGTCCTAGGCTTCTCTTTGATAGGAGACATTTTATTACAGCTTTGATTTCATTACTAATTATTGGCTTATTGAGGTTTTCTGTTTATTCATGGTTCAATTTTGGTAAGTTGTATGTGTCCAGGAATTTCTCCATTTCTTCTTAGTTTTCCAGTTTGTTGATGTATCATCATTGTTCCTAATAGTCTCTAATGTCTCTTTGTATTTTGGTGATATCAGTTGTTATGTCTCCTTTCTCATTTCTGATGTTACCTATTTGGGTCTTTTTTTTTCTTAGTTTAGCCAGAGGTTTACCAATTTTGTTTATCTTTTTTTAAAAAACCAACATTTCATTTCATTTATCTTCTGTATATATTTTTAGTCTCAATTTCATTTATTCCTGCTCTGATCTTTATTATTTCTTCTACTGTTTTGGGTTTGTTTTGTTCTTGCTTTCCTGTTCTCTTGAGGTCCATCATTAGGATGTTTATTTGATGTCTACTTTTTTGATGCAAGCATTTATTGTTGTAAACTTCCCTCTTAGTTCTGATTTTGCTGTATTTCTTAGATTTTGATATGTTGTATTTTCATTTTCATTTGTTTCAAAAAATTTTTTAATTTTCTTGTTAATTTTTCCATTGCCCCATTGGTTGCCTTGGGGTAGTCTTATTTGGGTTGAGTCTGTTGGCTGTTCTCTGGCTTTCCTGTACCTGGATATTTCTTTCTTTCTCAAGATTTATAAATTTTGCTGTTATTATGTCTTTGAATAAGCTTTCTATCCCTTTCTCTTGCTCAACTCCCTCTTGAACACCAATAATTCTTAGATTTGGTTGTTTGAAGTAATTTTCTATATCTTGAAGGTGATCTTTGTTCCTTTTCATCCTTTTTTCTCCTTTGATCATGTATCTTCAAATAACCTGTCTTGGAGCTCACTGATTGTTTTCTCCGCTTGATCAATTCTGCTGTTGAGAGCCTCTAATGAATTTTTCAGTTTAGTCAATGTTCCAAGGTTTTTTTATTTAAAAATATTCCAATCTGTTTGTTCATTTCCCTGATAAATTTCTCAGTTGTTTTCTGTATTATCTCAGTGAGCACTGAAACTGCTATTTGAGCTGGACACAGTGGCTCATGCCTATAATCCTAGTGCCTTGGGAGTCAGGAGTTGAAGACCATCCTAGGCAACATACCAAGACCCTGTCTCTACAAAAAATTTTACAAATTAACCAGAAGTGGTGGTATGTACCTATAAACCTAGTTACTCAGTATGCTGAGGCAAGAAGATGACTTGACCCGGGAACTTGAGGCTCTAGTGAACTATGACTGTGCCACTTCACTCCAGCCTGGGCAACAAAGCAAAAGACCTTGTCTTTAAAAAACAAAACAAACCTGCTATTTTAAATTTCTGGTCAGACAGTCCACACACCATTCTCTCACTATGGTTAGTCACTGGTTCCTTGCTTTATCCATTTGGGGAGGTCATGGTTCCGTTTGTTGTTGTTTCTTGTGATGTCCATCTATGTCTTTGTATTGAAGGATTACTTTATTCTAGTCTTCTCTGTGAGACTTATTTTGGTTTGTATTGGATATGTTTGCTTAGAGATTCTTTATAATTTTCCTGTCAGTTTTCTCTCTTCTTTCCTGCTAGGCTGATGATTCCTTTTTGGCAAGAGACGATGCCGAGGTTTGCCCCAGTTCTAGTAGATAATCATAGTGCCATTATCCCAAATGGGGGAGGTCCTAAAGGGATATCCTGGTTGTTGGGGAAGGTTTACTTAGGGTTTGGCTCAGAGGACAAATGTACTTCCTACAATGCAGTGCTGTTGAACAGCCACTTTGATTTGGTGTCTCCTTTGGCTGAATTGCAGTTTCCATGACTGGGAATGGCAACCCTATATCCTCTCTTTGTCTCAGGCTGTCCTCAGGGATATTTCTTCATTCAGTCATCCCTGATGGGTTGAGACAAGGAAAGATCTCCTGCCAGGGAAATCATGATGGTGGGGAAGCTGGTTGTACACTTTGATCTCACTTTTTCCAGCATAGAAACTGTGAGTCTGGGGAAATTTTCCAGTCTTGGTGCCAGAGAGACTGGGGTCAGGGGAGCATGGTTGATATGGAAGTCCATTCTCTTATCATCTGCTCAGAGATTTTTTACTTTGCTGTGGCCCTGGGAACTCTCTCCTTTTTATTATTTGAGTTCTGGGATATGGCTGGTGATAATCTCAGTGTACACTTGTTTTTTGTTTTATATTGGGGGTAGGGAAGCCAGCTTGCTTCTATGTTGACATTTTGGAAGCAGAAGTTCTCTGGTTCTTTTATCTCCATTACTGGCTTATGAGTTGCACCACTTTAGAAAGTTCTTGAGTGGTTATTGTAGGCTTAAAATATATAACTATATTTTTTCACAGTCTGTCTTCACATAATATTTTGACAATTCATATAGAGTACAACCAAATACTTCCAATTTCTGTCTGCCCTGTTTTGTGATATTCTTACAAAGCATCTTACTTTGATATATGCTATAAAGTCATAAAACCTCATTCCTATTTTTCCTTTACTGAATTGTGTTTAAAATAAAAACTATTTTATATTTACCTGGTTACATTTTAATAGTTCTTTATTTCTTTTGGTAAGTCCAGGTCTACTTCTGGTATGGTATTCTTCCTGTCTACACAAATTCCTTTAATGATTTTTATAGTGCAAGTCTGCTAATATTGAGTTCTATCAGCTTCTGTTCATCTGCATGTCTTTATTTTGCATACTTGCTGATTTTTTAATATGGCTTATAATTTTTTTATTTATAGCGTTTTTTGTTTTGAAATTGTCTTCTGGTTTCTGATGAGAAGTCTGCTGCTTTTCTCATCTCTGTTTCCTGCATGTTATGTGTCCTTTTTCTCTATCTGCCATTAATATTCTATTTGCACTGTCCATTTTTAGCTATTTGACAATAATGTGTGGTTTTGTTTTGTTGTAGAGATGAGGTGTCACTCTGTTTCCCATGCTGAAGTGCAGTGGCTTGATCAGAGCTCATTGCAGCCTCAAACTCCTGGGCTCAAGTGATCTTCCTCAGTCTATCAAGTAACCAGGACTACAGATGCCAGCTATCATTGCTTAGCTCAGTTTATTTTTTTGTAGAGTTTGAGTTTCACTATGTTGCCTTGGCTCATGCTTTTTCTTTTTCTTTCTTTCTTTTTTAAATACTGTCTTGGTATTCTGAGGTTCTTGGATCTGGTGAGGTTTTTTATTATTTTTAGAAAATTTTCAGATATCTCTTTGAATATGTTTTCTTCTCATTATCTCTTTCCTCTGCACTCCCTGGGTTCCCCGTTATGCAGATTTTGGACAATGATGTCTAATTCTTTTTGTTTTCTTCACACTTTTGTGTCTTCATTTGGGTGATTTCTATTCCAGTTTCTTGGATACTTTTCTCAGCTGTGTTAAGCCTAACCATGGTCCTTCAAAAACTTTCTGATAAAAGCAAAAGTGCTATGCTAAGTTTTATTTTCTAGCATTTTCTATTTGACTATTAAGTTCCCCTGAAATCCCTATCTGCTATATTGTTTGTCCTTTTCACTGGAACCGTTAGCATATCAATCAGGTAAAATTTCTTAATAGCTGCAAAATATGGTCATCTCTAAGTATGGTTTTATTGACTGGTCTGCTGTCTCTTGGCAGAGGCTGTTCTCATTTTTTGATCTTGCATTCATTTAAAGCAAATGCTAGATAATCTAGAGCAGTAGAGACTGAAATAAATAGTTTTGCCTGTTCTAGGAAGTTAGGGTGGAGTGTTTAATTGCTCTGGTCAGGAATTAAGGTGGAATTGGATTTTTTTGTTGCAATATTTAACTGTACTGCAGGCTTTAAATTTTTATAATGTTACATTGTGCTTAGGGTGAGAGCTGGAATATTGGAGATTTCTCAATGTTCCTGCTCCATCCTCCGCTTTTGGTCATTATCTGTGCTCCTGTGCCACAGAAGGATTCTCTGTCTATGCTGTCCCCTTTTCTCAGGGTAGCCTGCTGTTGCTTGTCACCTGGAGTAGGCTAGCTTATTTGTATGGGACCAGAGTTGTCTGCTGTTGTCTTGGTTAGTCTCAGTCTTGAGTAATGATCAGAGATGTCAGAGATCCTATGCCGTTTGGGGAACCAGAACTATATAACACTAAAATGACACAGAAGCTCTCTTCCCTCAGCTGTGAATAAAAAAGTAAGTGATGCTGCCATATTGTGAGCAATCTGAAGACAAGAGTTCATGTGAAAGGACAGGTGAGAAGATTAAAGAAAAGCAACATAAAGGACCCCTGCCACACCCAGACCCAAGTCTTATATGATCTGCATCTTTTCACTTACATGAACCAAGAAATAGTTTTGGTTTAAGCAAATTTGAATTTTATGTTACTTAGAACTAAAAGCATCCTAATTTATAAAACTACCACAAGCTTTTATGATCTTCCCTTGTAAGTGATGTGACAGTAAATAAATGCATTAGACGCCCTGAATTACTGATGATACTGTGTAGCACCTTTGAACTACCACCTCTGAAGCCAGGTTAAGCCAGTACTTTGGTCACCATATTCATCTAACAGGGAGAAACCTGACAGAAAAACTGTGATGTATCAAGTTATACTACTGGATTGCACTAGGACATCCTAAACTACATGGACTTTGGCATTTCACAGAAATATGAAGTTGTTGACATCTAGTTTGCTTCTATCCTCAAAAATCCAGAAAATTCTGAAAATTAACTTCAGAGGTTTTATTTTTAAATTTTACCCATAATGCCATGTAATAAAATAGAGCGATCACATAATGCATTCTTGTCTAAGGGACAATACCTCAACAGTTATTCACTGCTTTGGTAAAACTGGGAAATGTTCATTATATTTTTAAATGAAGTACAGAAAAACCAAACTAAGTCAAAATTTTGCTTTTCAGAGAAAACTACATAATGATCTTTCACACATTATCTATAGGCATAATTTTGAACATACATGAAAGGAGAACCAAAAAACATCGGAACTTATTAAAAATTGTGCATTCTTATATATTTAAACTTCAGTCACCTTTGAAGGACTCTCCATTTGATGCAAAACACCTATCAAAAATGTTGATGCCTTTTAGTGCTTCTACTATGTTTTGTTTCATCTCTTCCACATTGGCAAAACGTTTCCCTTTGAGGACTTATTTTTAATCCAGGGAAACAAAAAAAAAAAATCGCTCAGGGCAAGATTAGGTGAATACGAAAGGTGGGGCACAGAGGTCATGTTTTTGGTCAAAAACTGCTGAACATTCAGTATGGTATGGGCAGACGTGCTTGTAAATTACCCTTCATGTAATGGGCAAACTCAATGAAAGAACCTCAAAAAAAAGTTATTAAAGCCTAACACAGCCTCTCACAGTGCAAGCTGGTACACTGACGCCTGATGCCGATGGATTCCTAGAATACTTACCTAGTGGGGGAGCCTGCCCTCCAAAAAATAATTGCTTTTTTTTTTTGTCATATGTATACAGATTTAAATTAATGATATGAAGGTACAATCCACATTTGCACTAAATATACATGATCCTTTCTTGTCATTTTAGATATATTCCATACTTTCTATAGCTCCACAGTATGGAACATACAGAAACTTATCCAGATTCATATTGATAAACCTTTATTTCCAGCTTAAAAATTACCATCATAGTACATCCTTTCTTTCTTTCTTTCTTTTTTTTTAAGTAAGGGTCTCACTCTCACCTAAGCTGGAGTGCTGTGGCATGATCATGGCTCACCAGCCTCAACCTCTTGGGCTCAGGCAATCCTTCCACCTCAACCTCCCAAGTAGCTGGGACTACAGGCACACACCACCATGCCTGCCTAGTTTTTGACTTTTGTAGAGATGAGGTCTTACTATATTGCCTAGGCTGGTCTTGAATTCCTGTGCTCAAGCAATCCTTCTGCTTGGCCACCCAAAGTTCTGGGATTACAGGCATGAGTCACCACACCTGGCTCTTTCTTAATGTTAAATTTGCTTAATCACAAATTATTATTCTAAGATTTCCAGATAGGTATGCACATTTTACATTTTGATATGTATGTAGAACTTGATAAATATTTTGGTAATATATTGGATGACAAGCTTGTATTTTTCACTCCCACCAACAAAGTGCATTGTTCTTGAAGACAGTCAATACACTGATAAAATGCCTAGAAAAATGAAAGATTTTCCTCCTTTTTTTTTTTTTTTACATAAGTGAAAGAAGTATGAGGATGAAGAACTTGACAAAATTAAAATCCTTTAAATGTGTCACAGACTCGGCCTCAGGAGTTTTGGATTGGACAAAGGCTACAACACTTAGAAATCAGTCAGATCAAATGGGCTTTGATAGAAATCTGGAGACTTGAAACCAAGTACTGTAACTTTGACATTTATTAAAAAGTATTTGTCATCAGTGACGGCTTCTGACACTTTCCAAATATTACAGTAAAACTCTGCCTTAACACACAGAGCAGGAGTAGAAATTTAATTATGAAAAATACAGTGTTCCATTTTTGCAAAGTTAACTAGAAACATTGTTTATGAATCTGTACTGCCATTTAAAGTGCACACATGTGTACATATACAGGTACACAAAGCTAAACTGAAACTGATAGTATACTGTGGAGAGACCAAATGTTAAGACATTCAGCACATCCTGCTCAAGGTGGAACAAAGATTGGGAGTCAATTCTAGCTGGGTTACAACCAAATTCATGTTATTTCAGATTGCAATACTGCTTGATGGTCTACATTTCAAATATTTACTTCAAATGATTTAAGATTACTTGCAGGCTTCCACCTCCAAATACATTAAAAAAAATTTTTTTTAATTAGCTTAATGAAATTTTTAAACATTACATCCCTTGATATACTTTTACTCATTTAGCAAAAAGTACTGAGCACCGATACTGAGTTATAAAATGCCATGGCTTTGGAGACTAGCCATGAACAAAGTCCCTTCTTTCATCCTGCTTACATTCTAGAGGACATTGGATTTAGGCATGTTCATCATTGTAACTTTTGCTAAATTCCTGACCCTACTCTTATACTTTATAATCTTTAGCTTGTGTGCAAAGACTGATGTTAAAGTTCTGATGAAACTTTACGGAACACTCCTCATCAGATGTCTCTTCTCTGTGGTCTCCCGACCGTTATGAATGTGGAAGCTGGGCAGAAACTTTACATTTTCATTCTTAAAAATTATTTTTCCACCAAAAGAACTCTAGTGAGTGGAAAGTTTCAGCTCCCATCTGAGAGTTTCAAAACAAAACGGAATCTTCATTTCTGTGTAGATTATCTGATGAAGGATAATCCTTACCATACACTTCGCGTTTATAGAATTTCTCGCCGCTATGGACTCTTTGATGAATTAGAAGACCTGAGCTCCAACGGAAACCCTTACCACATACATCACATTTGTACGGTTTCTCTCCTGTGTGGACTCTCTGGTGAGCTTGAAGGTTGGATCTCTGACTGAAGCCCTTTCCACACACCTCACATTTGTATGGTTTCTCCCCAGTGTGGACTCGGTGATGGGCTTGAAGACTTGAATATCCACTGAAACCTTTACCACACTGTTCACATTTGTAAGGTCTCCCTTCTGCATGGACCCTCTGATGTGCTTCAAGGCGTGAACTCTCACTGAAGCCTTTTGTGCAGACCTCACATTTGTATGGTTTCCCTCCTGTGTGAACCCTCCGATGGGCTTCAAGGCGTGACATCTGACTAAAACCCTTCCCACACATCTCACATTTATATGGTTTCACCCTAGTATGGACTCTCTGATGACCCTGAAGATAGGCTCTCTGACTGAAGCCCTTCCCACATACCTCACATATATATGGTCTCTCTCCAGAGTGGACACTCTGATGACTTTGAAGGTATGATCTCTGACTGAAGCTCTTACCACACTCTTCACATTGGTATGGTTTCTCTCCTGTGTGGACTCTCTGATGTGCCAGAAGAGTTGAGGCCTTACTGAAACCTTTACCACATTCTCCACATTTATAGGGTTTTTCTCCTGTGTGAACCCTCTGATGAATTTGAAGATTAAAGCTCCAACTGAAGCCCTTTCCACACTCTTCGCATTTGAATGGTTTTTCTCCAGTGTGGACTCTCTGATGGCCTTGAAGGTGTGAACTCCGACTGAAGCCCTTACCACACTCCTCACACTTGTATGGTTTCTCTCCAGTGTGAACTCGCTGATGTCCCTGGAGGTACGAATTCCGACTGAAGCCCTTTCCACATTCCTCACACTTATAAGGTTTTTCTCCAGTGTGGACTCTCTGATGGGCTTGAAGGTATGAACTCCGACTGAATCCCTTATCACACTCCTCACATTTATAAGGTTTCTCTCCTGTATGGACTCTCTGATGAACGTTCAGAACTGACCTATGACTGAAGCCTTTGCCACACGCATTGCATTTGTGTGGCTTCTGTCCAGCATGGGCTCTCTGATGATCTTTAAGTTTTGAACTCCAGCTGAAGCCATTCCCACATTCCTTATAAGGTTTCTCTCCAATGTGAATTTTCTGATGGCCTTGAAGATTCAAATTTCGACTGAAGCTGTTACCACATACATAATGTTTATATGGTTGTTCCCTAGTGTGAACTATCTGAAGATCTTGAAAATGTGAGGCCAGATTGAAGCCATTACCACACTCCTCAGAATTACAGGGATTCTCTTCCATGTAAACTCTATGTTGAATATTAAGATTTGAACTACAAATGAAACCCTTTCCATGCTCAACACTTCTGTATAGTTGCTCTTCAGTGTGGATTTTCTGATGGACTCGAAGACACGGATTCTGATGAAAGACATTCCTATTCTCCTCATATTCATAAGGGTCATCCCTAGTTTGGACCCTAAAAATACTGTTAATGTCTAAACTATGACCAAAGGTTTTCTCATAAATGTTGCATCTACAGGATGCCTCCCCTGTGTGGATAAGTTCATAATTATTCAGAGAGGAGTACGGATTGCAGTTCTCACCGTATTCCCCACATTTGCATGGTTTCTCCTCTGCAAGCACTCTCTGATTGGATTGCAGACGGGAATTCTCAATGACACCATCATCTTCTCTCTGAATACTGTGATGAACATGAAGAGCTGACCTATAACCACAGCCCTTTCCACATGGCTTCCCTTCCAAGTTGAACTGTTGGTGAGCTTCAGAGCTGGAGTTATTCATGAAGGCTTTTCTGTACTCAGTACATGGGTCCAGCTTCTCCGCTGTTTGAATTGAGTCCTGATTAAGCAATGATAACTTCATTATATCTTCTCCACAGTCATGGCAGCTATAGTTTTTTTCTTTTCTGTGTACCCTCAGATTATCGCTGTGACGTGAGATCTGACTGAGGCTGTCACTTTTCCAGAAATTATTTTTCATTGAAATTTGCTGACATCTACACTGATAATTATGTAACTCCATCAGATGCATTTTCCTCCAAGAATACTGGGCCCTCCAAGATGGAAACTCTTGACTTTTTATGTGAGTCAATATATAGTTCTCATCTTCAGAAATCTGAACTGGCATTCCTGCCCAAACCTGGCAGAAGGAATCACCTTGTTCTTGCAATTGAGAATTCTCCCCCTGAAAGTCTTTCATGAGCTCTTGATGCCTGGTTAACCTGCCTGAATCTTGTTGCCAGGTCTGACAGGAGGAAAGCTCTTTGGGGGAAAGGTAGCTTAATCCCACTTCTTGAATGCTCTCCATCATTTGTTGATTCTTGCTTCCTACAAGGATAGAGAGAATGCAGATATATGCACAAGTAAATGCTTTTTTTAGAGATTTCAAGATTTTACATTTGGGTCATAACATGAAACTTGAATGAGCCAGAGGAAAATTCATGTCACTATTTCTAAGAATACTTAGAAAATGCCTCTTCTTTGGCTATACCAGGTCAGACTGAGTATCCTTAATCCAAAATGCTCCAAAATCGGAAACATTTTGAACACTCAACATGATGCTCCAGGGAAATGCTCATTGGATCACTTCAGATTAAGGATGCTCAACTGGTAAGTATAGTGAAAATATTCCAAAATCTGGAAAAAAAAAAAAGAGAAATCCCAAACACTTCTTTCTGGTCCAAAGCATTTCAGTTAAGGGATACTCAACTTGCATACAAGTAGGATCCACATAATTCAGGCTATCTGCATGCTGCAAAATCGGAGCTTTGCAACACAACCTGGACATCAAACATGATGGCTCTGTTCTAAAGGCCTAGTAGGCCGGACTCGGTGGCTCAGCCTATAATCCAACACCTTGGGAGGCTGAGGCGAGTGGATTGCCTGAGCCTGCGGGATCGAGACCAGTCTGGGCAACTTGGCGAGACCTTGTCTCTACAGTAAAATAAAAAATAGCTGGGTGTGGTAGCGCATGTCTGTAGTTCCGGCTACTTGGAAGGTTGAGGCAGAAGGATCACTGGAGCCCAGCAGGTCGACGCTGGGGTGACAGTGAGCGTGCGTGCCACTGTACTCCAGCCTGGGTGAAGGAGTGAGACTCCAATTAAAAAAAAAAGGCCTAGTAAAACCATAAATTTGTTATCATAAT